>NC_089199.1:7317231-7579731 GCF_963930695.1 Labrus bergylta | reverse complement strand
TGCCAGACACTGTCCCAGCTGTCTGTGCCAGTATCTGTCAGCATCAACACTCAGGCCTACCCTCAGGACTCCATCAGGTGGGGAGGGGGCACATCTGTGATTGTGTGGATTCAGGCATGCCTTTGTGTGTCAGCTATCCTTATACAGGCTAAAAACTGAACCCATTAATCTGGTTGTTCATGAGAAACACTCTCCCTGGTGTTCAAAGAGTTGAGTTTATTTTTAGATCGAGGAATTGTTCAGATTGTGTAATGGATGGGAATTAAGTATGGCAACAACAAGTGTGTGCACGCAAGTAGGTTTATTGTGACATGTCCGTGTGTGGCAAACGTTGAAATCTGAAAATGATTAATTGTTGGATGCTTATTTGAGTAGTGATTGGAAAACAAGCTTAAATAAATTAAAGACGGATAAGTTTGATTCTTTTGTTTTTTTCCTTCGCAGGTTGTGGGTTGGAGTGGAGGATGCTCAGTCAGAAAACTACATCCCAGTGACTGTCGAGGTCTCTCTTTACATCACAATAGCACAACTGAAAGAAAAGGTACAGACGTGACGGCAGCATTTACAGTAGAGGGTGTTCAACACTTATTTTACTACCTAAACAGCTGTATATATGACTACGGCTGGGAATCTTTGGGTGTCTCACAATTTGATTTCGATTCTTGGGGTCACGATTTGTTTCAGGATTTATTTTCGATTCACAACTAATTCTGGATTCATGGATTCAAAGTCTATTTTTGAATTAGTGCATACTTCAGGTTCTACTCCAGTCATCTATGAGACTGGCTGAATTTGGCATGCTACTGAGTTAAAGAGCTAGCCTTAGCACTTAGCAGGGAGTGACTGATTAGCGATTTTTGGAAGTTATGAATCAATTTAAAATCTCATAAGATAAGAATTTCGAAAGCCATATTCCTCCAAGCGGGCGGCCTGGGTTCAAGTCCAACCTGTGGCTCCTTTCACTCATGTCCTTCCCCACTCTCCCTTCCCTGTTTCCTACTCTGTCCACTGTCCAATCAAAGAAGGCAAAAAAAGCCCACAGATAAATCTTAAGAACTACATACATCTATACAAAAAAAATCCACAGTTTGTGCTAGAAAGTCAATGAGATGCTGTCATTGTGTTTTATTTTTTTAGATTTAGAACATTCTCCAAAACATGTCATATGAAATGTGCAAAATTCTGACATTTTTTTTATGGGATGCTGAATGATCAGTGTCTCCCTCATTTGGTGTTTCTAGATCTGCGACGACTTCGGCTTTGCCCCGGCGCTGCAGCGTTGGGTGATCGGCAAGCGTTTGGCTCAGGACCGGGAGACGTTGTACAGCCACGGTGTCCGTAAGAGCGGAGACAAGGTCTTCCTGTTTATCCTCTCAGCCCAGGCTGCTCATCTAACACGTCAACAACACAAACTGGACCATGAGCAACAACGCATAGAGGGTCAGGATTAACACACACACACACACACACACACACACACACACACACACACACACACACACACACACACACACACACACACACACACACACACACACACACACACACACAGGGCTACAGATGAGTCCATTTATTTGGTGGTCCAAACAAAAAGATTCCCATTTGAACATAGGCTCATAATAATAAAAGTGATCTACTAATTGTTAAGAAGCATCATGATTGGGGGGAGGGGGTGATGTCATTCTGTGAAAATCAGCTCTGATTGGTTGTAGCTAAAATGAGTTAGTCATAAATCCTGTGTCCATTGTAATCTACATAAGCATAATTATTAGTGAAGGGGAAAAAGAAGTGAACTAACCTAATAACTAGTCCATTATGTAATGCAGTCTTGTCAGTGCTTGCTTTATAAAAGAAACATGTAGTGGTCAGATGTGAGACTATACTAAGACCTCACTGTTGATGATGATGTTCTGTTGTTAGGCATCATGGAGTCGATGCAGTCGATGCAGCTTTTAGCCAGAGGCCTTGGTGCAGTAGGTGGAGAGAAGCTGGCTCCTCCTCCTCCGCTTCCTCCCAAACCCCCGACTGTTAAGAAACCTGCTGTGCTCCCAAAACCTCAGGTCAGAATACAAACTCTGCATCAATGTCTGTATATATAGCATGTGACCAGGGCTTGTACAAACATACTGTGTGTGTGTGTGTGTGTCTATGTGCAGATGGGCTGGGCCTGTGTAGCTTGTACGTTTGTGAACAAACCCACACGTCCAGGCTGTGAGATGTGTGGTGAGGAACGACCCAAGGATTACTTTGTGCCTATCATCTACCAGCCGGACCAGCAGGAGGCTCTGCGGATTCAGCAGGAACAGCTGGCCATGCTGCAGTACGAACAGGTACAGTAACAGGGTTTCTCAAAGTTAAAGGTACACTTACACCACCTGACCATAATAAGAGAAAGACCTCGTGATCTTTTTCTGAAAGAGTACGACTGCTCTGTTCCAAATTTGTTTGTCCTTCTCTATAAATGTGAAAATGAATCCAAAAGACTCACAAATGTAATACTGATGCACACATTTCTGGCGTTTCCACTATCTTAAGTTGTAAAGGGTTCCAGAATAGCTGCTCTGTACCGTCATACTTTTTTTTGCTACCCTTCTGTTGGGATGCCAAGCGTACGGATCCGACCCTAAAGGCTGGAACTAGACACACTGCAGTCCTTTTTTATTGGTCAAAAGAAAAGCCACTTCCCATGCGACAGCAAACATAGAAACGTGCAATCTTCAATATCCCGTGGATTTTGAGTGAGTCATTTCAAGGCTGTTTTTTTTTTTTGTCAGCGTGTAGCAACGCCCCATGGACGACCCCGGAGGTGCAGACCTCTGCTGGACGTTCTCCATTGTTGTCCTTTGTTTACTGTGTCGCGTTCTTCTTCTTCGTTGAATTTAATGGCGGGCTTCACTGTGTCTAGCTGCTATGATGTCACGCTATTTCGTAGCTGATGTGACCAGGTTACACTCCGCTTACCAAGCAAGGGTATGGTTGCCCTGGAAACACAAGCAAGATCAGGGTTTAACGTACCAAACCGTATCGAACCACACCGGACTGCAGTGTGGAAACGGAGTTTTGGAAACCCCTCCAAATATAGTATCGTCCTGTACAATAGCAAAAATATGTAATTTCTACTTTTGGTACACCTTTTTGTTGATATTGCAATTTCAGAGCTGTGCAATGATGTGTTGTGTTTTTGCACTTTAGTGCTGAGGTCTTTGTTATATATAAAGCTTTTGAATTCTTCATAAAACATGTACTGATTTCTGAAATGTAAAGACTTGATATCTGACATGTGGTTATCTAAGAGCCTCTTATGTTTGTTGTGGCTCTTGTTGAGGTAACATTTTTTCATGACATGTGTGATTAAGGCAGAACCAGTAGTGTATTTACATACAGCATAACTAACTACATTTCACATAAACAGTGGAGCACCACAGAATACAGTGAATACACATTTTTGGATTCTTGTGGAGACTTTCATAGCTGGTGCCAAAGAGCTTCTTTTTATTTCACTTTCCGATTCCTGAAAACACTATTTGTGATGACTCGTCATGAATCTCTGTTTTGTAATTGCCTCCTCATCTTGTGATGAAGGCTCAGCGGGAGGAACGTGAGAGGAACTATCTCTACCTGTTGGCAACAGAAGACCTGAACCTCATCTCCAACACCACAGAGACGGAGTGTCCCATCTGCTTCTCCCCCCTGCAGCCAGAGGAGGGCGTCGTGCTAAGAGAGTGTCTGCACACCTTCTGCAGGTCTTAACACTATGATTCATTTTGCAGCTGTATTATATGTATGATCAAATGTGTTCTGTTCTTATCGGCAAAAACGTGCATTGGATGTCATTTAATGCATAATACCTTAATACCTTTTGATTTTCATTGGTGTTTCCTGGTTCAGGGACTGCCTTAAAGGGATGATAGTGAACAGTCAAGATGCTGAGGTGTCGTGTCCTGACAACTGTGAGAGCAAGCTGCTGGACCGAGAGATCAAAGCGGTGAGTGCAAGATTTTACCACCAGAGAACTTGTAGAATGGATGTCTATGGGAGTATAAACAGACAAACATATTAGTAATCCAACAGTTGTATGGCATTTTGTATTTTAGGGCCTTTATTGTAGAAACAGGACAGTGGATAGAGTTGGAAATCAAGTTAGGATAGGATAGGAAAGGATAGGATAGTACTTTATTGATCCCCAGAGGGATCAATAAAGTACTAGACAAGAAAGCTCAAAATACACATTAAACAGAATAGATAAATTTAGATAAATAAAAATAAAAAATAAAAACAGGGGGTATATACAAGTACAAAATGAATGATGAAGTTAACTATGCAGGGAACTGAGACAGTATTTGCAGAGAATGACAAGATAAAGTGACAAGTCATGATTAAAGTGATTTGGTGTGATAAATAGCAGCAAGTAAACAGCAGAGAAGAGAGGCAGTGTTGTACCACAGTAATGCAGAGTGCAGTTATATAATATAATGTAGTATAATATAATATATTATAGTGCAATATGAACAATATAGTGTAATATAATGAAATGTTATATAATATAGACTAATATAATACAATATATAGAATGTACAGTATATATATATTGATGGTAAATAATAATATTAATAATAACAATAATAAGTTACCAAAAATCCTCTCTCGGGCATCAATAAACAAGTGATTTTTTAATAATTAACATATGAATAACCCCTCAGTAGCTGAACTCTTATTCTCTCTCTGCTTCTCTTCTAACATCTGGGTGATCCTGCGTACAGCTGCTCACAGATGAAGAGCACCAGCGCTTTTTGGAGTTGCGTCTGATCATCGCGGAAAGCCGCTCGGAGCACAGCTTCCACTGTCAGACCCCCAACTGTCGAGGGTGGTGCATCTACGAGGACGAAGTCGACGAGTTCCACTGTGAACTCTGCAATGCAACAAACTGCATCCTCTGCAGGGTATTTCAACACATTTACTCTATTAGCAGACATCTAACTAACCACTATTAGAATCAGTAATCCCATAGAACCAGAGCATCAAGTAAACTGTGCTTGTGTTTACAGGCCATTCATGACAACATGAACTGTAAGGACTATCAGGACGACCTGCGCGTCCGAGCGGAGAACGACCAGGCGGCTCAGCAGACCACTCTCATGCTGCAGGTAGGTTTAAATGAAAGCTGTGTGTGATGATCCCTCTGCACAGGAGTGGCTTTTACAGCTGCTGTCTGCAGTTGCACTTTTGATGGCACTGACAGTGAACAGCTGTGTGCTCAGTGATGCTTGAAAAGTGAGTGAATCGAGAAACAGATGTGAACACAACAGTTCCTGTGCAGCTCTACAATTTTGCACTGCTCAATATGCCAAAAACAAATACATGAAATTCTAATCTTCATTGGTTATAACGAAAGGTTTTTTAAAATATAAGGTGTAATTAAATACAGCTTTAGGTTCTTTAATTTATCTTTAGTCCTGTTAATAATTCATAGTGACTCATAAAGGGGAACAAAAACTTGTGTATGGATTGGATTCGTTCTTAGATGCCTCTTTATTTACTAACTCTTTTTTTTTTACATAACATTAACTTTAAGTGCTCTTTCGGCAGTTTGGGGTTTGCAAGAACTTGTAAGGCATTGTTCTTGCTTGTTGCACAAATTATTCAACAAAGTACATTTCCAATCCTGCATTATTATCATAAAATATCATCACTGATTGAATGCATGCGGTAAAAATTAGCCTAAACCGATAGTCACTTGATATGCTAACATCGTCCGATATTATCGGCTGGCTGATTAATCAGTCGGGCTCTAAAATAAAGGTATATCTCATCTTAATATTTACAATATTAGCTTTGTGTTTTTGGGCCTGGCACTGACCCTTGCTTAGAAAGATTTGTAATTTATAGATTAATTTAAATGTTTTATTAAATGAAAGTGACCAGCAGGTTGTCGATGTGTGGAGATGGTGTTATGAAAATATTTAATATTGTTGTGGTTCTGATGATTGTAAAAGTATTTGTATTTTCATGAATTTTCCATATGGCTACTTTACATTGATATGATTTCTCTGTATTTTGCCTACAGACCATGCTACAGAACGGTGAGGCTATGAAATGCCCACGGTGTGATGTCATCGTCCAGAAAAAAGACGGCTGTGACTGGATCTGCTGTTTGATGTGCAAAACAGAAATCTGCTGGGTCACTAAACAAGCTCGCTGGGGACCAAATGTAAAACATTTTTTGTACAGTATGATAGTGGTGGGCGATATAACGATCTTAGATCGTGAAGGATTTTAACTTGCTGACGATCTGCCAAAGCAGAGAGATCGTAGAACCGGGCTAATGTGTTTATTCTATCATGCTGCAGTTTATGCTCCGACACAGACTCGTCTCGCCCCCTCCTTTTTTGCTCCGCAGCGGTGAAAACGAAACTTAAAAGTAAAGTCCACAAAAACAACTCCATCCCAGTTATATCCAACTGTTCTGATATTTTTTCAAACTAACACACCGTGAGCAACAGTTAACTTATCTGCATAGTTTGCACAGTTAAGTTTACATCTCGGATAGCGACACAAGAAAACAATTAACGAGCCGGAGAGACGTTCACAGTCTGCAGAGAGTCAGACAGAGCGGAGCTCAGACAGTCAGTGATGAGAGATATAACCCCGGTGTTTAAAATGTTGCTGTCGGTGTTTTCTGCTCTCTCTAAGTTTTTAAAAATTACTATCAAGCCTCTCCACCCGAAGCTCACCTGTTGTGATAACGGGACCTATAGGGATTAGGCTAAACAATGTTACAAAGCAGCAGGCAGGTGAGAGTGAGTAACCATGGTGACTGTCTGTCTGTCAATCAACAATGTCCTGCCCCCTCTATGAATTAAACTCTTCTGTAGAAACACAAGAACTTGAAGTCTACATGTTTTTAAATGAATGCATCACTGCGTGAAAATGTTCCTGATGAACACAAAAAGAGGAAAACCTTCAAATTGTGCATAAATATTGATCAAATAGAGGGAAAGACATTTCTGGTGCTAAAGATGTTCTGGGTGAGACCTCCAGACCTCCTACAAAGATGTTTTTCAAATAGATTAAACTTGTCAGCGCAGTTTCTGTGCATTTAAAAACATTATACTGGGAAATAAGTTTGGTTGAACTGGTCAGCAACTTACAAATTTGTCTAAAGATCAGTATGAAAAACATTGTGATAAAATCGTGATCGTGATTTTCCCAAAATAAAAATCATGATGTGATATTTTTCCCATATCGCCCACCTCTACAGTATGATCAGTTTTAAGGAACTTCATCTAACTTGTTTTAGAGTTGTTTGTGTGACTTTTTCTCTTTTTATTGTATGTTACAGGGCAGTGGGGACACATCTGGGGGATGTGGATGCCGAGTCAATAATCAGCCGTGCCATCCCAACTGCCAAAATTGCCACTGAGGGAAGAACACTAATGAACGCCAATGCAAGCACCTGCACTGTCTGAAGAAATGCATAACTCGGCTTGGGCTTAGGCTGCTAGCTTAATGCTGGCTATATGCAGGTCTTCTTTTGGTTTACCTTAGTCAACCTAATCTTAGTCATCTTTTCAATGTGGTAACAGCCTTCTTCTGCAAGTTATTCAATTATAAGAAAACCAGCCTAACAGGTATCACTTCTGTTGTTCTCCCCCCTTTGGCTACTACTTTTTAACTACCAGTAAGATTGAGACTAATGAATTGGTTGGTGAGTGTTTCTACTACTCATTATGTAGTCTTACAATACACACCAGAATGAATACCTTCTTTTTAATTTATCTGAGCAGAATTGTTTGAGAACTTTAAACAGTGTACGTACAGTATAGTTTACCATTTTTGCTTGACGAATGTTTAGGATTATTATTTTGTTGTCAGTTATTATAGCAATATATTGTCTCTCAGTCAAACTAATCTGACTGTGGTGAAGGATGTTTACATTGAACCAATGTGTTCTTAAAGCAGAACAAGCTTCTCTTACGCACCTAAAGACTTTGAAGTATCAGGCTGACCAATGGCACAAAGAACGATGCTGTATCGTCTTCATGTTTTAAGCTCTATATCAGAAGTTATTTTTAGGGCCCGACCGATAGGGAATTTCTGTGTCAGAGAAGGGTACCAGTATTAGGAAGAAACTAATTCTAATACTGGGGTTAGGGGTTATATATCGACCGATATCTTTTTTCGGATCTTCGGTCTTAAGAGATGCTGTTATCCAAAGAGCCGAAGATTTTTTTTCTTCAGTTAAACAAAAACCTAGTTACCTATTTTAATAATAAATATAAACCTAGTTATATCGGCAAATATTGGAGATAAAATTAGCCAATACTGATAGTCATGTGATGTTTTAATATCGGCCAGACGATGAATCGCTCGGGCTCTAGTTGTTGTCATGTGTTCAGGAGTATAATGCTCTATTGATTACACAGCATATTTTGTGTACGCCCTAGAAGACTTGAGTTGCTCTTTGGTGTTTTTTTCTGGTGACAGTATTGCATGGCAGGCCTTATTCTAACAATGAACAGTGAAATATGCAAACATGTAGCTTAAAGAGCAAAGGATCCTACAAAGACAGCTGACAGGGTACCTTTAAGGCAACTTAAGCCAACATAGTGAAATGTTAAACTAAATCTTCTAAACGTCTGTCTAAATGTGTGTAAAGCATTGAATTTATTACCGTAAAGCAACAAATGAACATTGTGAGAACCAAGGACGTTTTTATCTGCATGGCTGGAAGACTTGACAGATTTGCACTTCTTATCTGGTGGGAGAAAGCGAGAGGAGTGATGTCTACTTATCTGGAGCCTCCTTTCTTGTAGGAGTCAGAGATTGAGTTCCGGCAGAACAGGTGTGCATCAGTTGTACCTTTTATGTGAAGTTCAATTGCATTTGATCCTGTTTTTACATTTATAAACAATCGCAGACCTGTATGTTGTTTGGATTATGGGCCAATCGGGAAGCTTGTAACCCATAAGAATGAGTGTCACATGTAACGTTTAAAAAGTGATGCTGGAACAAATGTCTTCTTTTTGCACTCTGTAGCCAAACCTTTGTATTCCTCTTTTTTTGTATTTGTGTTTTCTTCAATCTGGAGTATAAAATATTTTGCTTTATATGGAGTACATTTGTGTCTGTGTTTAGTATCTCTGTTTTTGGTTCTTGTGGAAGTCTGAGCAGGAAAAAATAAGGATCATAACAACACTCTCAGGCGCTGGTTGTTAACAGGCAAGACAGGCAACTGCTTGGGGCCACTCCAGGGCTGATAAACTTTAAACCACAGCAGTGGCCAAAAATTTGCTAATTCTGAAAAGACAGTAGGAAACCTCCCTAAGGTGGCCCCATCAGACATTCGTGTTGTCCTGCTGAGTCTGGGAGTTTAAAGGCTTTATGTGACTTTTCACTTAAATGTAATAGAAACCAAGTATATCCTCTGAAAATAACTGAGTAATGACTGTCTACAATGGGTGTAACACCCGAGTCCCACTGTCTGTGATGTTTTCAGAGTTTTATCTTCAGTTTGTTGACATCGCCCGGATGGCCGGCTGACTCCTCCCCTCGCGTATAAAAGTTGTTTAATTGAGGGACTAGAGAAAAGAAGAATAACATACTGTACTCACTGCTTAACTGTGTTTCTAGATCACGCTCATTTCAGGTAAATTTACATGCAGTGTGAAGATACGAGCATAATAAAGATCGCTAGCATTAGCATGCTAACAACAATGCAGTGAGTTGTTTTGGTTTCATGCTGGTGCTCAAGGGCGACACCTGCTGGATCAAAAAATGGCATATAAAGCCTTTAAAAGAAAGAGGACCAAAGAGTAAGTGTTGAACCCTGGTTGTAGGGGCCTAGTATCCATTTTTTTGAATGCCTAGGGACCAAACAGATTCTAGAATCGCCACTGGCAACACTCTTAAAAGGTGTTTTCAGACCAAACAGTTCTGGGGACTTTTTAAAGAGGAAAAATTACATTCGCACCACCAAGGTACCTTCTCTGAAGCAGGAGCTAAAAAGGCTCCTCTAAACAGGGTTCTAGGAACTAAAATAGTTCATAGTTCCTGCAGTGCAGAATCAACAAGGGGGACAGTTCCCAGAACTATGAAAAAGTTCCTGCTGACCAAAAAGGCCTACAATTGCCTGCAGATGTTTAACTTTGTCCAAACTAATACAAAACCATTTTGACTCTAGTTTATTAGCATTTTCTTGTACAACTTGACATTAGTAAGACAGATTTGTTATAACAAAATAAACATAAAAGGCAGATAAATCTTTTAGTGCAATGAAAATAAATGAAAAACCAGAGTGTAGATACATTGTGTTACAATACTGCTCAACTATTACGACTCTCAGGCACCTCAGAGTGTAGACATGTTACAAAACACCTTCATGTAGTTTGTTCATCCCATATTGGATGAATCAGTGGTTCACTAAAGAAGGCAATGAACCTAACCAATCAGGGAATAACAGAGGAATGGGATGTATGTGTTGACTTTTTGTTTGTTGAGCTGAAATGATACGTTTGTAGTTGGACTGTTGAGCTGCAATGCAGGTGACCTTGGAAGTTTTTTTTTGTTGGAACTAATGACATCAAAAAGATAATAGGCAACCAAAATTCATTATCTAAGAAAGAAGTGCTCTGAAACTATTCCCTGTTTGTTTGATTTTTAAATACTTTGCTATCCAGCAGAGTGTGATGCCACCTAAGCAAAGCCCTATAACTGTTCTTTAAACATGTGATTGGATGAAAATGACTGGAACATTGGAATAAGCTGGACCAATCCTAAAACTGAAATGCTACACTCAAAGCAATCGAGCTAACCAAATGACATGTGCTAATTCCTGTTTAAAACAAACAAACTAAAAACATTGGAAAATAAAGAATTTTGAAGGCTGAGGCTGCTTCCAGAGAAAGTGATCAAAGCACCTACCAAAGTCAAATGTAAGTGATTTAGCTAAATTAGATGTGGTCAGTGCAAACTAGGTCCCCCACTGTGCAAACACAAGGACTATGATATCCACTTCATTTGAATTACGATTCATCACTTCTCTGATATTTTCTGCTAGCAGGCATTGAGTGAGTTAGTGTTAAATCATGGAAAGAGATTAAATCATCTACGGGGGAGTGGAAAACTAGAGTTTTCTGGCCATGAAACACAGACACACTTTTAAGAGTATGCAGCCCGATAGTTAATTAAGCGATTAATTGGAAACAATGAAACTGTTCCAGGCTAGTGGATTGTTTTTACTTGAAGCACTGTGGAAGCTGAATTCTTGTCTGGAGTCTAATCTTCAAATTTAAGGTTTTAAGATAAGAAAACTAGTCCCAAGGAGGCTACGATAAAGTTACCTTGATAACCCCACTAACACTTAGTGTGAAAAACCTTTTTACAGTTAGGTTTCACTGACCCTAAAATGAGCCACCAGAAATATGTAACTGTCAACAGTCAGTCTTAAGTTACTCGGCCCAAGAAAGAATGACGTTTTTCTCTTAACTGTAAAAAAAGGCGTTTCTTGAACTACTCCAAGCAACAAAGAAATCCTAAAAACGTCGTAAAATTGTGACTTTAAAAAGTGTCTTTGTTTCATGATCCCTCTACAGCTATTATGAAGAAATAGTTAACTATACAAAGAGAGGACTCTAACTCATCCTCTGTTTGGTCTCAGTCCAGGTATCAAATAGATAACGCCCAAACACACACACACACACAAACTTTCATTCATGCACTCTAGCTCTCCTAATTGGCAGCAGTTTCAAGTGTAATGCTTCAACCAAGCTATCAGAATAAATCTCTGTGAGCATAACTTGATATCCGATTATCCTACAACCAAATATAAATAAGCTTTAATATGACACCATCGGTTCTAGTTCTTAGAAATACACTTTCCTAATTACAACAGGATGGATTCTTCATTTTACAACACGAGCAGCCGTTGCTGTTACATCGGTTAACCCTCTTCAGGAGTCATAAAAAGGACCCTCCACAGGATGTTTTTGACCCATGCTAGTGGAGGAGAAGCAGAGTGTTAACTGATTCAGTTCAGAGGGAACACTCCAGACAGTGTTATCGACTGAAAGGTTTGTGGTTTAATTCTTTAAAGGGTTCTTGGAGACAGACCCATCATCTAGATTCAGTCAAGGACATAAAGTTCAAGGAAACAAGTCCAGCTTAGGGGCCCACTCCAGGGCAGTGTTGACCACAGCCAGAGCTGCTGCCCCCAAAGCCACCGTCAGGCCCATGACAGCCAGTCGGACAAACCGCCGTGCAGTTGAAGGCTGGGCCACCGCCGAGCTCGCTGCTGCAGCTGCTGCTGAGCTCTCCAGAGCAGCCTGTCGCTGTCGGCGGCGGCGACGGAGGACAGAGTCTGGTCGCTGTTGGGTGGAGGCAAGGTCAAAGTCCTTAAAGGTAGATGACGCCATGCTTAGGAAGAAAACGGACACAGAGGGAACCAAGACAGAGAGAAAACAAGTGTTAATGAAAGAATAGGAGAAGAAAATAGAAGTATGAAACTATAAAATAATATATTAAAACTAAAGGGTGAGGCAAGATGATTATTGTGTCAAGAAATATTCAGATTTCAATAGTAGTAAAATAGCTTTCTGTAAAATGGAAGTAACTGAAGAAGTCATTGGTGTAGATTTTTGGTACATGATATTATTATTATGCACAGGGTCGTATTATATATTGCAAATTTTCTGCAAAATCTTACCACACCAGAAAATACGCAACACAGCATTATTCACATCTTTGTAAAAACCTGGTACATTCAGTTCCTATGCAATTATAGCAATATGCAACAGACTACACTGCAATTGATGTCGGAAAAGTCACTATAAATCTGCATGAGATTGAAACATCACTTCCATCAGTTTGATAATGGCTAATGGAAATTGGAAAAGCATATTGGAAAACTACGGTTGCCATTATAGTCACCCTCTGGAGTTAAGTACCTCTCATGTGAGGCGGCCTCTTTGGCCAGTTCAGAGGGAGGGAACTGGACAAAGAGGTCTCCCGCTCTGCTGATGAGGGTCTCATAGGGCAGATCCTGAGGAATCTGAGAGAGCAGGTGATGAACCATGGCCATGTCACATTCACACTCCAACACTTCCTCTTCTCTGTACAGTACGATCTGCAACACAGTAGTAAGCAGTTGTTGTTTTTTTACCCATTGTAAATGCATAGACTTTATTTGACATCACTGGGAGGATCAGCTTAGCCAAACAGAATCAGAAATACTTTCTTTATCCCCAGCAGGAAATTCGGCTGCCAGAGAAAAATCAAAAGTACAATCAAAAGAAAGAAGAATACAGGTAATTAAGAGTTAAATAGGAAAACAAACTGTAACAGGCTGCATGTAAAGTTGCCGCAACTCTTATAACCTCAAGACCCACCACTAACTCCTCCCTGAAAAACTGTGACCCAAATTTCTGATATTTTTCAACCAATCAGATTTATTTAATGAAAAATTGTGCAGTTTGCAGCTTCCGTTATGTTTTGTAGATCAAACGATGCAAAACATCAGACGGAAGCAATAAACTGAACAAAAACTGAACATTTTTTAAAACGCACCTGACAAACTGTTTGACACCAGGTTTTTTCCAGGCACATTTTAACAACCCATTAAAAACAGCTCCACGACCCACCAGTTGAAAATTACTTCACGAGATCATCAACTTGTCTTTTTTTATGGTTTCATACAGCAGCGGTCACTTGTGTGTACAGAGAAAAGGCTTAATAATGCACAGTACAGGAAGGAAACTAACCACAGCAGCAAAGTAGATGGGCATCAATGGGTGGCAGGCCAGGAAGAAGTCATACAACCGGACCACATGGCGGAAGTCTGACAGGACGTGACCGAACCAGGTGATCAGCCAACTAAGAGCAAAGACTGTGCCCACCTCAGCCCTGAGAAACAATGAATACATGGTGTCAATTTACAACAGCAATAAAAACATTTTAAAAAAATCTCTAATTGGCACTGAAAGATATAACGCCGCAGTTATGTCAGCCCTCCAAGTCACTCACTTCATGACCTGTGTCGTAAAGTCCTTACAGAGGACACTCATAATAGGATCAGGATGCTGTAAGCCCGGTTATCCTTCTCCTCGACTTAAAACCATTGGTCTTTTGATGTAGGCATGCTGAGTTTTAATATGATCTTAGCTGATTTTAACGCTATTAAGATCAATATTGTTATAGGTGTTTCATAAAGCCAGTGAATAAAGTAAAACAATCCAATTGACATATTGTCCATGATATGGGGGATCATTGCTAAAGATTGTCTTGCAGAAGATTCAGTTATTTTGCAGCAGTTGCATGCAGCATACTCAATTTCCTGAACACACTATGAATATTGCATTGTGGATGTCTCACATATCATAAAACAATAATGATTGCAGAATGAAAGCAGTTTCACATTACACATAATAGATTCTGAAACCCTCCTGTTACCCTCATGATGATAGATTCATATTGAAAAACACTGATTCAGAATACATACACTTAATAACCAAAATGTATTTCTCTAGGACAACAGACACTTACAGAAGAAAAGTGTTGAGTAGGTAGGATATATTTCATGACCATAAGGAAGCTATATTGGATATGAGGCGCTTTAAAGGTCACACATAAAATAGACTTCATCATATTTTTCTAACCCTAATATGTGTCACTAGTCTGTCTACAAACCCCCATGACAAAAGTCCATACTCTCTGTCTTTTGTCTTCTCCACTTTTCAGAAAATATGTGCTCAAACAGGCAGTTTGGAGATTTTCACTTCATGACATCACAAAGGGCATTATCCCCTCCCCCTGGTGGGTGAAACTCCCACAGCTAGGTGTTTGTTCTGCACTCCGAGTTTGCCTCCTCACTGTAAACAATTGGGCATGAGGGGTTTATGGGCATAATTAAATACAGGATCAGAGTGGATTATTTGCAAGAAACTTCACAGACATGTTTTGGGGACCTCTGAGACTTATTTAAACTGGTTGAAAGGAGAATAATATGTGACCCTTAATTTTTGCCAATTTCTGGCTCAAGTATAGCTGCATTACCGTGCAAATTATATTCAAACGACATGTGTTTCCTTTTGCAGTCTTCAATGTCTTACAGATGACCATTATTAACATGCAGATCCAAATTTAGTTATCACTCAAACGGAAGAGGTTCTTACTGTTGCATGAAGTCATGCACGTCAGGGTTGACCCTCTCAATGATGGGCATCAAATAGTTTAGAATGTGTTTTGTGTTGTCCATGGTAGGATCCATGAAGTCCCTGAAAGGAGGATAAAACATGGGGGTTTAATAAGATGCTGTTGAAGGAGGTTAAAAAAAAGAAAGGATTTGTTTTATTTTATATTGTGAAATTTGAAAGAGAGTAAGACAACTGAAAATAAATGGTAGGTAGAGGAAAGAATCTGCTGCAGTAGTACCTGAGATGATGCGTGGAAAGCTTTTCAACAAGAGCAGTTGCAAGTCGCTCTCCCAGGACCAAAAGGAAGGTGACAACAATGTCATGGTATCCCTGGTAGTAGTGCAGCTGAGGATTACGTTTCAGAACAACGAGGATGATGTCAATGAGCTCTTCCTGGAGACCCTCCCTCTGCTCATCTGGCATTCCTTTACAAGAACACACAAAACCAAATTACACTCGTTTTCATTCTATTTAGACTTTTGGTATTATTCCTCAGCAATGACTGTAAATATAAAATAACTGAGATGCAGCAAAACCCACTCTTATAACCCATTCAGTCATAGTTTGTCTCTGCAGACTATTAAAGACGTGGGACAAATTAGATTTAGAAACAGTGTTTTTTGTAATATAAACTCATCAGCCACATAGAAGATAATACAATGACAATACAGGTAGTAATGCAAGCGAGATGGACACTAGTAGTGGAGAGTGAAGTCCAATGGACCAGGGAATTGAGTAGAACTTGCTTTCATGTTGTAAAATATATATGCACATATAGTGTGACTGGGAGTGGACTGTATCTGTGCAACATGTCGCATTGAAGGCAGCGAGCAGCGTTGAACTGCAAGTCTAATGACAATGATTTTAAATATGTAAAATAAATCCTTTATAAAATCCTGCAGAGAGATAACTTTGTGGAGTTAAAGAGTATAAAATATGGCTGCACCTCTAAAGAGCTCTTTTGGAATTTATTAATGTTCCAAGTTGACTACCAGCAAAAACAACACTAGAAACAAGTAATGGCAAGGCTTTAACTCTGTGACCCACTGAAAGCTAACACATTTTGAACACCTAAAGTGAATACAATTCATTTGCAGAGGTCAACAAATGAATGGTTGTGCACCTAATGGTGTATGTGGCAACGTTGTTGACTTTACTGTAAAAAGAACTTCTAACAAATTCAGAAAAACTTAACCTGGCGTCTACCCCTGTCACTTGCACAGATAATGTCGAAAAACCCTTGAAGTAAAGTAGTGCCTGCGCAGTATATGTGCTGGCACATTTTATTTCTAACCTCAATCCCGACATGTGGTACTCAGGTCTGGTGCACAAAAACTGTCATGCATCAGTGTTTCTGCGCAATCAAGCACACAGCACAGCATGTGGAAAAAGTCCCACAGGTAGGGTTTTACTCACCAGGGGGGAACCTCCGCAGTGAGCGCTGGACATCAAGCAACACCTGGTTGTAGTCTTTGTTATTCTCCCGCTCTACCTTTTCTGGACAAGACATTTCACCATCAGTAATAGCATATATATATAGTCAAATACTGTGTGTTGGACACCTTGATCCTGCGAAGACTCTTGTGTTTTAATATTTGACATGCAGAGTGGATGTGTGATCCTTGTTGCTCTGTTCGGGGTAAATGTGGCAAACATGATACCTGGGTCCTGATCCAGGACGCTGGGGGGCACGTTGAGAAGCCGAGGCCAGACTTGACAGCGTATCTCATCAGTCAGCAGCCCACCTTCGCTGATAGCCATCCTCCTCAAAGCTGCCACATCCACTGGACTTGCACTCAGGGCCTGTGTGATATCCACAATTTTCCTCTTCCGCCTGGTGTCCCAGTCTAAGACACAGCAAACACTAGTGTTACTTCTAATGCTGCTGGTGTAAGTTTACATAATAGGTGGTGAAGTTAGCGAGCTGAAACAACAGGGGGGGGGGGGGGGGGTCATGCTTCTCGCATTAAAAATGAATGTAAAATGTGTTCACGCTGCTGAAATGTCAAAATCAGGAGAAGTAGAAACTCGGCGAGATGTCAACACACCACGTTACCTTTTTTCCCGTTCACAGGTGACGAGGCACCAGCACTTCTGGAGTTCTTCATGTCCACTTCTTTATGTCCCCCCCCCTGTCAGATAACATTACTTGACATTCTCCTTTGTTAGGCTAACCTCTGTTCAGCCCGCTTTTCGTAGCTGTCTTAATTAGCAAGGCCAGCTTCATACAAACACGGCCCGATATTAGCTAGTTATCGAGCTAACGCCACACTGTCCCGGGTCAAAAAACGCTACTTTAAGCAACACAGCCATGTTTTTTTTTTCGGACAACCGATTAACAAGTTCAGAGTAAGGAGTCGCCGCATAATGGCAAAAAGACAGTCACATCGAGGAAACAGCTACATGTTTACATTGATGTGAGCGACCAATAGGATACAAACAGCTTTAGCTAGCCTCCCCGCTCAGCCGGAGTGATGACGTAGCACCAAGATGACGAGGAGGGGGAGGGGCTAGCCTCCCCGCTCAGCCGGAGTGATGACGTAGCACCAAGATGACGAGGAGGGGGGGGGGGGGGGTCTACCTTATCAGCTGTTTCTGTAGAAGCTTCGTTTTTGAGTTTCGTTTACAAAGAATCACTCATTGTTATGCTCATTATGATTTCTGGGAAAAAAAGTTTAATTATATTATTTTCTTATTTTCTTTTCATTTTTTTTTTTTTTACTAGTAATTTACCAGGAAGTCCCATTGAGATAAACATTTAAAAAAAAAAATCACTTTGACAAGAGATACATGGCAGAAACACATTAAAGACCAAGTTAAACAACACAACATGGGTTAATCACACACGCTGAAACAGGAACTGACACATAACCCAACCCTAACCCAAAAAACAACCACATGACTTATAGTGTGTCTAATTTGAGCTATTTTTTGAAGATCTTCCATGCCCATGTCAAAATCAGAATCAGAATCAGAATCAGAATCGGTTTTTATTGTCAAGTAAATTTACACATACAAGGAATTTGTCTTGTATAAGGAAATGAGCAAAAATAGCAAGAACTTACATAATAAAATATGGAAGCAATTACAATAGCTAATATACAATTTTAAAATGTAAAAATATAAGAAATAAAAAAAAAGTGCAAAGTGTGCAATGGATGATCTGTGCAGTTTGACAATGACACAAAACTTGCAGTATCTACTCAGAGTGCATGTAAAGAAAATACATTTACAGTCCAGTGGGCGTTAATGTAACGCATAAAAACAGTTCCAGCCTCCACACTGTGCTGTTTTCTGACTGTGGGGCAGTGCAGTAGGAATAAGCGGAATTCCACAAATCTGTCAAAATAATAATAGCACATTACTGGTGTGCTCATTGGGTCATGGTCAATAACAGAGCCAACATCATTTTGATCAGCCACTTACTCCATCACATTACCAAAAGCTAAGAAGTACCTAAAAGCTTACATAACTCTTGGTAGTGTTACAAGATAATGTCTTGGCTTACATTACATTAGCCTCCCAGAATTAAACTATATGCCTAGTTAGCTTGAAAGCAGTTGAATGTTTGCTGCTATCTAGGAAACTGGCAGGCAAATATGTTGTTCAATTTCCCATTTTGACCTTGTCTCTCCACATTTTCACTTTCAATAGTCTTCAAATTTGCTGAAAAACCAGGAAACCAGGAGGTGGTGAAATGAAACCTTACAGTTTTACAACTCACAACCTTGAACAGAGAAGTTTATCATTAACAGCGTTAATGTCAGAGGGCAACAGGTGTCCTGTAAGCGTTTTGAAATCCGATTTTATGGTTTAGAAACTACAGTACACCCTCCTAATACACTCACTGTTGTCACTTTTTTGCAAACTGGACTCTTGCCTGCTCTATTCAGCTAATTGTGCAACTGTGATGAAGTTGTTTTTATCCACGTGTAAATCTAGGCCATTTAAGTTTTCATGCCCTGCCCTTAAGAAACCAGTGATTTGATTCATAAAAAAGGGTATCATAATGGCTCATGCTAATAATCTGCTTTAAACCAAAGGTGCAGCCATATCTGTAAATGAATACAGACTGGAGTTGGTTGAGTAGTCCTCTAAGGCCATCAAATCCACCTGTCATACATGCTTCAGTGGAAGAAACAACTCCAGGTATGACATTTTGTTCACAGTCATTTAGATAATACATTTACTTTTAAAAACATGATTGGTACTTAGGGATAGTTCAACAATTTCAAGACAGTGTTTTAAAATGTTTCAAAATACTCAACCTTATCTAGGCTATTAAAAATTGGACCACTGTTCTCAGACTTCTGGGCACTATTACCCATGTAGGTGTCACATTCATTTGACAGGGCTACAACTAAACTGTGTTGATAATGCGTCTACACTGTTTTTTGTTTTGTTTTGTTTTTTGCCACTAACAACCTACCGAAACTTTCGCAGACCGGGCAATGTTGTGCCCAAAGATGTGACTCATGTGCTTCTTAGTCATAATCCCAGTAGCCTAATGTTTCACATTGCCTGCTAGGTGTGGCGCGTTACCCGGTTTGATGTGATGAAACGAAAACGGGAGTGACAGAGCATTATATAAATAGGAGCTTCCTGCACTGACACAGAGAGTGCTGGCAGCAGCAGCAGGAGCAGCAGCAGCAGCAGCAGCAGCAGTAGAAGAAGAAGCAAGAGCAACAAGGGAGCAGCTCGCAGAGACTAGACTACCGGTCTGATAAAGATACATGTTAGTGTGAATACCATTATCACAAGATTTCAGGCTTGGTAAGTCCTACTTTTTATATGTCTTTCTTTTTTTTCGAAAGAAGATGCTGCTTTAGGGGATAGTAGTAACATTTGAGACAGCTACCTGTCATAGCTTACTTGTTAACTAAATTTAATATTTAGTTCGAATTAAGCGAAATAGGCCTACATGACTGTAAAATAATTAAATGCGGACATAAAATCAGGACTATGTGGAAAAGTATTCGTTGGGATGTAACGTGAGAATTAGAACAATTGAAAAAAAAAGAAGCAAAAATTAGCTTGTTGTGTAAAGCAACATGCAAAGCTTCAGTATGCTCTCATCTTATTTCTGTAGAATGGAAACCTAATTGAACTCCCTCTATCATGTCCGTCCACTAGAGGTCGCACTCTGCATTTATATTTGTACATAATTTCTATTGCAAGCAAACAACACCCCGAGTGAGAACACCCAAAGTTAGAATTAGAAACATTGAAGAAAAAAAGAAAAGTGTTTGCAAATGTATTCGCGTGTTGTGTAAAGCAACATGCAAAGCTTCAATGTGCTCTCATCTCATTTCTGTAGAATGGAAACCTAACTTAACCCCTTATATCATGTGCGTCCACTAGAGGTCGCACTCTGCATTTATATTTGTACATAATTTCTATTGCAAGCAAACACCCAGGAAAAGAACTGGAATAAAATGTTTTATATCTCTCTGAATAGTTAAAATGTTGTTTGCAGTTCCCTTTGCTCAATAATAACCTTTTTCTTGATCTAGCAGACAGAATGGTTGTTTCTATTTCCTCAGAAACTATAAAGAGTGAGATCATCTCTTCTTATCTGACCCCAAACACTGCTTTGACCTTGCAAATACTGATAATCGTATGCTGTAGGATTTTAGATATGATAAAAAAAAAATAATAATAAGCACTTCCATTGTCTGCTGGTTGTTTTTATGGAGGATTGTTCATTATTCTTGTTTTATAATGATGAAAATCATGTTTTTTTTCACTTCTCCAATTTCTTTCTGTTAGAGATAAACAGTGACCCTTACCTAAATCTGAAGGTAAGGCGTCACATGTGAGCCTATGGAGGGCTTACGGGGATTCAAACTTCATAATGGTAAATATAAAGTTTGAAAGTTGATCACTTAAAATCAGATCAATACAAAGACAACACTAAGTGCTTATATTCAAGGTCTCAATACATACATTTTGTTTTTCCTTCCCCAGGTGATACTGCTGAAAATGGAAATTCTACAGAAGACAAACGTAAAAGAAGCAGACATCGAGGTGCAAAGAGCAAAACTAGGGAGGTGACAGATGGAGGAGGAGAGGGAGGAGGTGGGGGTGAACGCATTTTCTGGGGAGGCATGGTAAGAGGGGGGCAAATAGGTGCAGGAGGAGAAGGCAGGGTGGAGGCAAGTGCGATGCGAGGGAGGGGAAGGGGAGGAGGCAGAGGGGCATTTAGGCAGGTGGGAGGGACCAGACAAGAAGGAGGAGGGGCAGCAGGTAGTCAGTGGGGAGGAGCTAAAAAGAAAGAAAGAGGAGGAGGAGGGGTAGGACAAAGGGGAGAGCAAGGTCCAACTGGAAAAGAAGGATGGAGAAGAGGTTCACCAGAAACTGCTGCAAAGAGAGGGGAAGGACAGAGCATGGATAGAAGTGGAGGAAAAGACAGAGGGAGGAGGCATGTTAGGGGAGACAGACAAGACAGAAATGGAGCGAGAGCAAAATCTGCAGGCGGAATGGGGGCACCACGGGGCAATGGTCTGGGCTTTAGAACACTGGAAGAACTCTCTTTAAAGGAGCCGTCTCTGCTGGCCATCACCCTGTCGACCAAACCGGGCCTACCTGAGGTCCTCAGCGAGACGATGATGAGGCAGGACCTGGTCGAACTCCTCTGCCTGGTTATGAGTAAAGCCTTCAAAGCCCAGAACAACAGAGGAACCCTGCAGTATCTGGCCCTCATCATAAAAGACTCCGGGTTTTTCCGCACCGTCCTGCCCCATTATCTGGTGGGCATGGTTTCAGAGTCCAACCCTCACCGCAGGGAACGATATCCACTGCAACTGGAAAACATCCTAGCCATTCTGTCTGAGGTAAACAGAGGATGGATGTACATAAATGAACAAATTAAAATAAGTTAAAGTGAGATTTTGCAACACGCAGATACGCAGATGTTCTCTCGTTTAAGGGAATGAAATCCTGTTTCAAACCTGTAATGCAAAGCAGTTGAGCAGTTGTAATACAATGTTTGAATGTCCTCCATTCTAAAGCAAGAAGCCATTGAAGGAGATGTCAGAGCCTTTGTGTAACCTTGTAACAATGTTCCCAAAACAAATAGAATAAATTAAAATGTAATAGTAATAACATTTTCTGTGTTTGTCTGTGTTCTCTTCCTTCAATGTGTGTCAGGTCCTCAACATGTACCCTGCCAGCTCGTTGCCAACTGTGAGTCTGTTGGTGACACAGATCAAACCAATCATTGACAGGCTCAGGGCATCAGGAGTCCACATCCAGCCTCAAGTGGAGGAGAG
Source organism: Labrus bergylta (assembly GCF_963930695.1). Lineage (NCBI taxonomy): Eukaryota > Metazoa > Chordata > Actinopteri > Labriformes > Labridae > Labrus > Labrus bergylta. Next base: position 7,557,275 of record NC_089199.1, on the reverse strand, counting down.
GGTGGAAGGGGTTCAAAGCCTGATCGAACACCTTGAGGAGAAATCCCGGGAGGGAACCCTGCGTTCAGATAAGGAAACTTATTCCCTATTAACCACTGAAGGTGAAAACCCAGTTAATAATTTTTACTTAGCACAACACTGCAAAATGACATTTTACTGCAAAACATTGTTTCATAGGTAAACAAGTTACTCAACGTCCTGCTTTTTCATACCCAGGTGAGGAGGACTTGGAAGATTTCAGGACCATTCCCATTTACCCCACACTTGAGGAGCTCCATAAGGAAGAAAGGCCTTTCCTCAGAGCCAACCTCACCTCGCAGCGCTACACAAACACCCATGTATACCTGGACACACACTTCCGATTACTGAGAGAGGACTTTGTGCGGCCGCTTCGCGAGGGGATCCAGCAGCTGCTCTGGAACAAGAAGAACATGGAAAGGAGTGATAATACACTGAAGAAGAAGCAGTTTGATGACATCAGGGTGTATTTTGACACAAAGCTGCTGGTGCCAAAGTGCACGCACACTGGGATTGCTTATGTAGTCGAGTTTGATGTGCAGCCACTTAAGGTCAGCCTCTGGATGGAGATCTTTGTTTCATTTAGTGTTGCCTGAAACTGAACTAGTATTTCTTTTAACAATAACAAAATGTTCTTCTTGTTCCTTACAGTTTGTGCGCTGGGAGAACACCAAGAGGCTAATCTTTGGATCCCTGGTCTGCCTGTCTTGTGATTATTTTGACACACTCTTGTTTGCAACGGTATCAGATCGGAATCCTAAGGCTCTGTGTAAAGGACAGGTCCAGATTTCCTTTACTGAAGAAAGCAAAGTCCAGCTGGACACAATTCAGGTGGGGAGGAAAAAAATGTCCAAAAGTTGTTGAGGGATGCAGAATATCTTATCAGCCATTTATTCCGTAAAAAAAACTTTCACCAAAACTAGAGTTAAGTCGACAGTTTATGACAAGTTACAGTCAAGTTTTAAAACATGACTGTAAATCAACATTTCATCAAGGCTGTTGGTGGTTCAATGTAAAAAAAAAAATATATATATATATATATATATATATATATATATATAAAGACATAAACATGTTTGTGTTTGCAGAAAGGAAGGTCCTTCCTGATGGTCGAGACTACTGCGTTCTTTGAGGCCTATCGGTACGTTCTCGAGGGGCTGCAGGAGCAGGAGGAGGACAAGCTGCCCTTTCAGAGGTAGGAGTGTGTGTCTGAGATTGGAGGAGTTTGAGGTTTTACCATCAAGGTCGTTGTTTTTATACAATCCCAGTGCGCTTTCACTCTCTTTAGATATTTCAAGGGCGGTCTGGGGGAGACGTGCTCAAAGACAGTTGACTAATTCCACTTTTAATTGGCACAAGTTAATTTTATCACCGCAGTATTCCGAAAAAGCAATCATGCATGGATGAGTTCAATATGTGATTATTGTCTGCGCTCATGGATGGCACTCAGTAATGGATTTATATGAAACACTTTGTTGGCCATCTGTTTTAACAGACCTTTCTCTTGGGACTCCAAACATGTTATGTCTCTTCTTCACTTGTGTTATGCTTTAAATGAATCTTTGACAACTCACAAGTTGAAGCCAACACAGAAGTGCCTTTATCTTGTCTTCCTTCTAATGGCCAACAGGGGGCGACTCCGTCCTCTGGTTTGCAGAAAGAAGTCTTGTATATTTGAAGGAGATATGAGAGCCTTCTTCTATGTTCATTTGATATCTCTGAAAGCTTTTCCTTAACCCCTTTATGGTCTCAGTTACTAGTTTAAAGTGTTTTTTATTACAGCATAACAGTAACTTTGTGAACAATGGCCCCATTTATAAAGAAGTGCTTAAATAATCCATGTATCCAACCAATCAAACCAAATATGGTCGCTTCTGGTTAAAAACTAAACAACAGACATAACAAGATGGCTGTGACCAAAGTGACAGATCAAAAGTAGTGTTCATGAAAATGAGTGGTCCGCTTCTTTTAACAACCCATGGGCTGTAATGTTCTTAATTATCTTGTTAGTGCCAAACTGACCATTGTCAGTCACTTTACTGAGAAAAAAGCCTTAATGTGTTCAATGCAGTGAGTTTAAAAAATAAATAATTTTATTAATTCAGAGATTTGAGAAAGTGTATATATTTAGGAAACATATTATGAGCAAATAAACAAAACCATACATAGACACTAAAAGATTTAATCATGGGGAACCGGATGGCCTCGTGATCATGTCATGCTCCCCACGTATGGAAGATGTGGTCCTCCTGGCAGCAGCCATGGGTTTGAATCCGGCCTTTTGCTGCATGTCATCACCCACTCTCTCCTCTAGAATAAAAGAAAATATGAAAGGAAAAAAAAAAAAGGTTTAATCATGTCCATAATGCTTGCAGATATATCGTGGAGTGCAGCTCAGATGTGGACCCCCCAGCTTATCTGCGGCGACAGGACACTTATAACCTCGCAGCCATCGCTCTCCCAAAGCACAAGATTCAACCTTTTCACAGCCTGAACCCAAAGGCATGGCCCAAGATGGAGGCGCTGGGGCTGGACGAGTCTCAGATGAAAGCCGTCCACCTTGCCCTGACCAAGGAGCTGGCGATCATACAGGGTCCTCCTGGCACTGGTGAGACATTGAAAAGCCATCATAGGAATGATAACTTTGTTCATTTGGGAATATAAAGTGTAAAATGCATTTTGCAGGTTGTTCAAATAGAAGATCCAAAGAGTTGCTGAGTTAACTTTTTTTCTACAACAACCTTCAAAAGCTTGTCAACAGGTGTGACATATCCTTAGAGCGCAGTCACACTTGCAGTGTTGTCGGACCATGCTTAAGCACGATCGTACTTGTGCTCGTGCATGAACTGCACTGTGCCGAAGCACACCTCTCTGAAGCGTGCCATAGCCAAGGAAATGTATCGTGCTTGAGCACGGTTCGGAAGCGGTCACACTGGTCAAACGAACTGGACTTTAGGGTTGAAGAGTGCTTAGGCACGGTATGGATTGCCAGTGTAGCAAGAAGGCAAGAAGAGATAAATGTTTATTTGTATGTAATCTGAATGTGCCTCTCAACTTTTTTAAGTTCTTAAAAACAAATAGGCTCCTCGTTTTCTCTTCTTCTTAGAAAAAGCCTGTATTGTTTTTTTTTTACCTAATTAAAGTAGCAATTTGCCCCAAAATGCCTCCTCACGCTTTATGGTAAATTGATTTGGTGTATTTTCTCAGGGAAAACCTACGTTGGCCTTAAAATTGCTCAGGCTCTGTTGACCAATGAGTTTCTCTGGAGCGATGACCAGGTCCCGATGTTGGTGGTGTGTTACACTAACCATGCCCTGGATCAGTTCCTGGAGGGTAGGCAGATCGCTCTTCTTTCTTTTTTTGTAATTCAAACATTATTTTTCTGGGACGTTTATTTGTTGACATTCTGAAATGTTTCTGTCTGCATCTAAGGTATCCACAGGTTTCTGAAAGGTGACATCGTGAGAGTAGGAGGCCGCAGCAGCAGTGAGATCCTGAAGCCTTACATTCTGACAGAGCTGATCCACTCAAAGAGTTTGAAAAGAGCGATGCCCTCACACCTGGGTTTTGCAAAACATGAGGTGAGGTCATACAGCGTGCCCTACAGTTTAAACGTTAAACGTGGTTCAAGATGCTCTTTATTTCTCTCACGCGTAACTGAGTATTTAGAACATATCAAAGGATATTTTAGGTTTGATCATTCCTGTGTCCTCATTTTGTTTTACCTTTTGTCACACATTGTTGTCGGCTCTACAAGTTCAAGTATATCGCGCACATTCTTCTGTGATTTTCTCGACCTAATAGCTCCATTTGTGATGTGTTAATCAGATTTATGAGCAGCTGGAAAAGGAGGAGGAGAAGATCCAGGCTCAGACCCTGAAGCTGGAGTGTTGTTCGAAAGGCATCCTGCATGAAAACTTCTTAGTGAGATGCATTTCATTGACACACTTGACCAGTCTGCACCAGCAACCTGTGAGTCCCACCGAATATCAAAAAACACATGTCATATTCATGTATAAACTGGGATATATGGATCAGATAACTGTTTGCCTTTTCCATGAAAGGATTTGCAGACTTATGATGGTTTTGAGATGTGGAGTCGGAAGAAGTCCAGTCCCATAAGGGAGTGGTTGGGTTTGGGTTCCATCACCATCCTGCAGGGGCAGACAGAGAACGCAACTGGATATGAAGGTACAACTTTCTGCAAGTGTTTCTCTGATGTGTAAGGGGATCTCTAAAGTGGTTTCTTTGAACTAAAGGTGTATTAACAGCACTTCAGAATTATAGGTGTTATTAAAAAATAGATTTTTTTGTATATTTACACTAGACAAAATGTAATTGTACGTGTTTCACATGTTCATTTTACAACAGAAATAAAATAATTTCTTGTTCTTGTTGTTGGGATGACATGATTGACAATGATTTTAGTAGAGGTGAGGGGTAAAGCGATACAGCATAGTATCGCGGTATTTTGCATGGCTATATTAACGATATTTTAATTATATCAATAGCAAATATGCTTTTTTAATTGCTGAAACAGTTGCACGATTCATTTTGAACAAGTTGCATATTTAAAAATCACTGCAGTTGGACAGTGGTCCATAGTCAGTTCATTTTGACTTAAGTCAGGTTGTTCGGAGTACATTCTTTTTTTTTTCAAGTTTTAGTCAAGAAAAGACAGCTTACAGTATGCATAAACATTGTTTTCATTTCGTCAGGCATTTGCCACATCAGACAAATGACAACAATAAAAAAAACAGGCAGAAAACAAAAACAAACAAGCAAAAAAAAACCCATCAGGACTAAGGTTAAAAAAAAAAAAAGCACGCAGGAGGTCACAGAGGTGTGGGGAGTACAGGCACTAGGGCTGAACGATATTGGGAATGAATGACATTGCCATATTTTTGTTTCCTGGAGATGTTAATTTATCATCTTGTTTTTAACTGATTTGCAAGCTGTGTGGAGTTTAAAAAAAATATGTTCCCATGTCTCAGGATCCAGGGATTTACCTATAGCTATCTCCCAGTTCCGTTGTGTTGTTCTCCAACAATCATGTTCTTTAGAGTTGGTTCTGTTTCCTTCATTTTGGGTATGGTTACCGCCTCTCCTAAGTGCATAGACAGTTGAGACCTTATTTGCATGTAAAGTAATAAATATTGGTTCTCTATGCCATATGGTTTTCATCTCCTCAAATGTTTTCAGTTTTCTGTTATTTGAGGTTAGGCTATTCGGAGTATACTCTGATGTCCTTGGCCTCAAATAAGAATTTTATTAGTTGTGATCACTGCCTGAAATGAACTTTCTGACTCACTGGCCAAGGTGGCAGGTAGATGTACAAAATTCAGTGGCCAAATATTTTTTGTTTTTGGACTACGTGCAAAAATAATGCACTCTTTTTGTGTCACATACACATTTTTTTAAATTTTTTTTTTAATTTGATTTGTTTATTCAGAACATAAAGGTGGACATAAAAAAACAGACAGAAAATAAATAATAATTACAAACAGTGGAAAGTATAATTCAGAAAAAAATCCCAAAATTTGGACACAACGCTATTTTAAGTTATGTCCGCAAAGGAGTGGGAAGAAGTAAAAACTTGAATCCCACCTCTCTCCATCTATTCAACTAGCTGTATTATATTTGTAAATGATGACTATAATGTAATATAATATGATATGAAAATGTATTTTTATAGTTTATATATGGATCTTTTCAGTGTCAAGATTTGAAAAAAATATATAAATGACCTACAGATTCTAAATAATACAAAAACAACAGCAACAAAAAGGAAAATAGAAAAAAAAGAAAGATAAAGAAAACAGTAACAACATGTAAACATTAATCCCTGCAGACATCATTTGTTTCAGTACATTAAACTGAGTTAATGTTTTTCAATGTTCTGTTGATCAGATCATTTTATTGGATCAGGAAAACTTGATTTGCTCACCTGTATTTTAAAAAAAGGTAGTAGTGCCCAGGACACCCCTGCTACCCTCTGGGGTCAAATTTATCATGGCAGTATGTTGGATGTTGCATGGTTTCTCTTGCTTGTTCTCTGATGCAGAAAGAGCTCTCTGTTTAAGGATCTCGGCTCCTGCCTTTTGTGTTGCACATACATTTCTATAAAAACTAAAATGTTGGTACATTTCTTACACTGGTGAACGAAATCACTCTCATACTGAATCTTCCTGTGTGTTTGATCCAGATCCAGATCCAGATCCAGAGGAAGCGATGTTGTTTCATGAAGACGACCTCATTGAAATCACAGAAGAAGCAGACATGATCCTGGCAGACCGGCTTATTGACGACAGCATCGACCCCAAAGAACTCAGGAAGGAACAAAAGGAAAGGGACATGCAGCAGGCTGCCAGAAAGATGGAAGCAATGATGCTTGATATGAACCTCGGTCAAGCTGAAATCCAGCCTCAACAGAGCGAGGGAGAATGGGAGGTAAAAATGAAGAGTTTGTCACGAGCTTAACTTTTCATGAATTCAACATTTTGTCAATCGATATGCAATGATAAACTTTTTTATCGAGAGCAAAGATGGACTGGGTGAGAGGAGTAGATATAGACTCAATATAAAAGCCACCCAACAGAAGCAGAGGTTTTTGTTTCTTTACACTGTCTACCTATTAGCAAAATTAACTTCCTTCTACTCAAAACATTTTAAAATGAGATTTTTGGGGAAAAGAATCTAACATGCATGATTTACATGCATATTTTTTCTCTCTTGTAGTCTTCATCTCACCTTTCTTTTCTTTTTTGTTTTACTTCTTGGCAAATTACTGCCACCACCTGTCAATTAGTGGAATAGCATGAAGCAACTTTTGTTCCCTGCAGGCCTGCATGCTAGTGCTGTGCACTCTTTATAAAAACATTAATCAAAAAACTACTTTTATTTAACCAGGTTTCTTCCATTGAGATTAAAAACCTATTTTCCAAGTAAAGTACAATTTACAAATTGTGTGCACCTGTAAAGGAGCTTCTTAAGTGCCTTTCTTAAATAGATCACGACAGTATTTTTCAAGTAAATCCAAATTTTTACTTGAAAGTTGCCTCTGAATAATTTGTAGTGTTTTCATTTGCAGAGGGAAGCTTCTGTGGTCAGTAGGACTGTACCTTATAGTAAAATGTTTTTTTTTTTTTTAACGTGACATATAGTGCTACATGGGAATAAAACACGAACAGTCAAGCAGCATGACTCATATTTATTTACCTACCTGACAACAAACCCCCTCGAATGGGACCCGAAACAATATAATTAGCGACACCGTTGGTCAGCTTAAAGTGGAACAATGGCCAGGGATAAAAAAAAAAAATTTAACTTCTAAAACAACTCATGAAGCATAATCTAATCCATATCTGTTCCAGTGTCACAGTTATACTCAAACACGGCTTCTGTGTGTCCCTGTTAATCTTTCATATTTGACCCTCCATCAAGTTAAAGCTTTGCCTTTTATTTTTTTCCATAAGTAAGACTATGTGGGTGTATCATTTTTATTAAGATAACAACAAAACATGTTACCAGATTAGCTCAAACTTTGAACTTCAAATGTGTTTATCAGCTGTTTAAAGTTGAACCTGTTCTGACCCTCGCAGGTACAACCTGAAGAGAGAAAAAGGATAATGAAATACATCAAGAAAGAGCTGCGGGGTACCTCCTCCATGAGTGAAGCAGAAGAGAAGGCTGTCGTGGACATTTGGGCTCTGAGCATAAAGGACAGATGGAGACTCTATCGGTACTTTTGCATTGGTGTTTCTTTTCCTTCCTTCCTTCCTTTACTATGTTCCTCTTTTTTTTCTTTACATCATCTCTCCATGAATCTTTCTTACCTGTCTGTCTTTTCAACACTCCTTTTTTCTAAATGTTCCTTCTTCTCCTCCTTCACTTCCTTTCATCCTCAATGCAAGCAGCCTCATTCTGCTAGAAGTACTGTATTCCCAGTGCGTATAATTAAGTCAACTAATCACCAGGAAAATGTTTCCCAGAGGATCTCCTCACCTCAGAGAGCCAAGATGCAACTTCCCCTCCTGAGAGAACTCCTGTCTGTACAGTCTAAATTTTCATTTCAACTTACAAACAGGGCAATTTCCTTCTAAGGCTTATTTTATATCTCGCTTGTTGTGATTGGTTAAAACGTACTGCTTTGTCAAGAAAGATAACATACTGTATATACTTTGAGAGAGTCTTCAGGTTTCCATAAAGTTGAGTAAGTAGTCACCTTGTTGTTACTATCTTCTATTTATTTTGTATCTACAGGCTGTGGTTGGCACGCTACAGGGAAGAACTTTACAGGGGCGTCCAAGAGTGTGAACACGCCTATCAGAACGCCGTGGACAGACTGGCTGAAGTTAAAGAACACGAGAGGCTCTGTGTGCTCCGTACAGCGAAGGTACAGTAATCATCTGAACGGCTGATCATTTTTATTTTCCATGTTTACTTCAAACCTCATCACAGTGGACACAATCAGTAGTTTAGTTAAACACTCTCATATGATATTAGCCAAAATTTTCATATTTGGAAAACAGTGATCTTTACATTAGTGTGCTTTGAACCTGTTGTTACGAGAAGCAGAGAACTTCTTTAAACATCCTAACATTAAAAATATACCTTGTCTCATGTGGAATTTAAGGCATCTGCACGTGTGCAAACGATTGACAAATGACAATGCACTATAGTCTGATGGTTCAAGCCCCGAAAGTCATGACCTCATTAAACAGGATAATATTAATATTAGTATTAATATACTTAATCAAGAAATCACAAAGATTCAAATAAACACAACTTCTGTCCATCAGGTAATCGGCATGACAACAACAGGCGCAGCCAAGTACCGTAAACTTCTGCAGGAAGTGCATCCACGTCTGATCATTGTAGAAGAGGCTGCAGAGGTTCTCGAAGCCCACACAATCACCACACTGAGCGAGTCCTGCCAACACCTCATCCTCATCGGAGACCACCAGCAGGTAAAAAATCCACACTGGTAAACAATCGCTCAGATCATGGTGATGTAACTGCACTCTGTTACACGTCACTTTACCCAGCTCCTTAAAGCGACACATCCATTGTGTAGAATGTGCTGAATATTGAGAGGGCGCTTTCCATATATGCGATGTTTTTTTAGACCAGGAACAGAATTTATACTAGTAGCTTATATGTGCCATGCTCAGGCATATATCTTGTGTACTGACAACAGTTTAAAGCTGCCATTTCATACGAAAAGTACAACATTACAAAAATACTAACCTCAACAGGAACAACATACTTTCGTTTTGAAGTGTGCGGCATAATAGCTGCCTACCTAGTACATACAGCAAGTCATTTTAGCTTAAAATGGCCAATTGGCTTGCTTGCTAGCTTGGCTCTGCATTAAGCCATTATTTAGACATATTAGCACTTGTGAATTACAGCAACCCGCTATAAACATATTTCATGAACACATTCATAGTCCAAAGTGAATTTGAGTCCATAAGGTCTAGATACAGACATTAAAGCCCTCGTGAGGAGCTGTCTGTTTGTATTGATTATGGTATACAACAAAGCCGTATGTCTTTTCTCTTTGCTGATCTTAGACTGTACATGTGTAAGTAGTGTTTTCTGATGAAAAATCTCATCCTTCTTTGTTCACAACAAATGTATCACTCATTGTGAATATTTGTTGTGAAAAGTGCAGGAGAAAAAAAAGCCTGTTTCTTCAGCATGCTGTTACTATCACCTAGTTATTTCAGGCTTTAATAGTGACTATATAGAATTAATCAGTGTTTTCACTGATAGTCTAGTTTTCTTCTGTAGGTCAAATAGAGGTATCGGTTACAGTTATAGTCTGTTTCATAAGCAGTTAACAAACTCCTCACCCGAGCTTTAATACACAATGTTTGTATACAGTGATGAGCTCTGTAAAGTACCTCAAGCTGCAAGTGGAGTATATCTACTAACCCTGATGTAGCGCACCATTTAGGCCATAAATACAAATAATTATATGGATATCAAAGTATGTCGAGCTGAATATCAAAGTTGATGAACTCTGTTAGAGTGGCATCTCATTAGATTTGGTCTTATAATGTATGCATCTCCCCTAATTTTTGCATCTTGCCTAATTTGCGCTCTGGAGTATTTCAATCAGCCTTCATCCTTATGATTGAAAAGACCTCATTTGCATGCCCAGGTGAAAATGTAAAGGACAACCTGTCATAAGGGGGTTTGTGTATTTGTGTGGTTGTCAGTAACATTTAGTGTATTGCCTTGAGGGAAATGTTAAAAAAAACATAATTTTCCGTGCCAGCCATTACAAGAGCTAGAGACGGAGACTAGTGAGGAGTGAAATGCTTGGCATCAGTGGCCTTTTGCAACTACTTGTAAGGGCCTGCCAAGGACATATGGCCAGGCCGCCTGTCTAGCATTCTGCAAAGTTTGATCACACATCTGAATATTCTCTCCTGGTATCTTCTTGCTGTGTAATTTCCTGACGCTCTTTTCCTAATATTTGTTTGTTGCACTGTTTACGTGTGAATGTATGCATGCATTTGACTATACAAACAAACCTGAACAGTTGCACAGGAAGTTGAGTGAGTATAAGAATGGAATTTCAAATCGAGTTTGACTTGAAAATTGCTTCATGGTTTTAAAACTCTGAGCACTAACAAGTCAAATACAAAGAAACTGCTCTGTTATCGTGGAACACAAACTCAGATCTGTGTATGTGATGGAGGTGGTTGGATCACACATTCCTGGTAAAATAAGCTTTGGCATTGTCGGGCCGTTCATTAATCACAGGTTTGGTGTTGAATCGAGCAGAACACAATGCTTCACATTTATACTAGAATTTGTCTTGCCTCCCCCACACCCCCTCCCACATACATTCACAATCACACTCTGTCCTCTAGCTAAGGCTGCTTAGAGACACTTACCCACACACACCACACTCACTCACTCTCTCACACACACACACACACACACACACACACACACACACACACACACACACACACACACACACACAAGCGAAGAGCGAAGAACTAACAGCACAGCAAAAGAAAGTTCGGTTGTATTTGCATACGTTCTGTATTCTCATCCAGTCCAACTAAAAGAGGAACCCAGTGCAGAACATTGCTTATCCCTGCTAGGCTTACTGTGTTGATGGTGTTCACTAACATTTACATAACTGAAAATGGTCTGATCACGTAAATATGTGATCATGAAATTCATCATTCTGTTCTTTATTTACATGGTTTGGATCCATTTAGAGGCTATAATTAAATATGGTAACACAACTCGTGTGATTTCAAAAAGCCAAAGCAAGTACTGTATCAATTTACAATTTACAGCATGCGTTCTTTAAACATTTCAAAGTTGACACAATGTGCAAGAAAATCCCAAATTGTAAATTAAAACATATTTTAAGCCCTTAATAAATTTCCATTAGGCCACAAGAAGCCAGCAAGTCTTCAGTTTGTATAAGAAACAATAAAACACTCTGCCACTCACTTATATATTTCTTCAACTATAATTCAATAAAACTTAATTTTTTACATCATTTGATAATCCTGAATTCTTCTCTCAGCTGCGCCCCAGTGCCACAGTCTACGATCTTGCCAGGAACTTCAGCCTGGAGATGTCCATGTTTGAGAGGCTGGTGAAGATGAAAGTCCCTTATGTGAGACTCAACTACCAGGTTAGTGAGGTGGGGGGCGGGAGTTTGTTTATGAATTTATCCGACTTCATGTTCTATCAATCATTGAGCTAAAGGCATAGCACCTGAATGTATGTGTGTTTGCTTTTCAGTGCATTAATGCCTCTGTATTCATATGTGAATGCCTGTGTTTGTGTTTTTTTTTGTTTATATTTCAGCATCGCATGAGGGAAGATATTGCCCGTCTGCTGACTCCACATATCTACTCAGAGCTGGAAAACCATTCCTCTGTTTTTGAATATGAAAACATCAAGGTGGGTATAGGTACTTGCTCTCAAGCTCCAGGGAATTTCAGTTTAAAGAATCCATGGATAAAAAGTATCTGCATTGAAACTTTGACTTTGAAAAGTATTTTGAGTCACAGATCGTGCAAGACATAAAGTATAACTAAATGTGTTCTATCAAATGCTGTCTTACAGGGCCTCAACACCAATTTATTCTTTGTGGAGCACAACCAACTAGAAGAACACATCAAAGATGGAAAAAGCCATAAGAACAAGCACGAGGCAGAGTTTGTAGTCGCTCTTTGCCGCTATTTTCTCCTTCAGGACTACAAACCAGAGCAAATTACCATCCTCACTACCTACACCGGCCAGCTCCAGTGTCTGCGTAGTATGATGCCTGCAAAGCCGTTCCAGGGAGTTAAAGTTCATGTAGTTGACAAGTACCAGGGCGAAGAGAATGACATTGTCATCCTGTCTCTGGTCCGCAGCAACCTGCAGGGCAAAGTTGGCTTTTTGAACATTCCCAATCGTGTCTGTGTGGCCTTGTCTCGTGCCAAGAAAGGTCTCTTCTGTATTTGCAACAGGGAAATGTTGGGACAAGTCAAACTGTGGAGCAACATCTTCAACACCTTGGAGGAGAATGGCCAAGTTGGAAAAGCTCTGACCCTGTGCTGTGAAAATCATCCGGATCGAAGGGTAAAAGCTTCTTGTGCAGAAGATTTCGCCCAAGCTCCTGAAGGCGGCTGCACCCAGCCCTGCGAGTTCCGTTTGCAATGTGGCCATGTTTGCACAATAGTCTGCCATCCCTACGACCCCAAGCACAAGAAGTACAGGTGTGTCAAGAAGTGCCCGAAGACTTTGTGTGAGCTGGAACACAAGTGCCCACTTCTGTGCTACCAAGACTGCCCAGAGAAATGTCCAGTGAAGGTTGAGAAGATCCTACCCCAGTGTGAACACAAACAGATGGTTCCCTGCCATCAGGACCCCGCGACGTTTACATGCAAGGAGCCTTGCGAGAGGCTGCTTAGCTGTGGGCATCTGTGTGACTCGTGGTGTGGGTTAGAATGCACCAGTAGGTGTAAGGCTGTGGTCACCTTAGATCTAAGTTGTGGCCACATCACACAGGATTGTTGCTTTTACAAAATGCAGGATGAGAAACCTGAATGCAAGTCTCCTTGTGAGCATCAGCTGAAATGTGACCATGCCTGTCGTGGCACATGTGGCAGGTGTTTTCAGGGCAGGTTCCACCGCCCATGTCTTCACCCATGTGAACGTGGCCTGATCTGCTCGCACAAGTGCAGGGAGCCTTGCACTCGTGATTGCCCCCCCTGTTGGAGACCGTGTGAGAATTGCTGCGTCCACAGCAAGTGTAAGAAAAAATGTGGAGAGTCCTGTGCACCATGCATTGAGCCCTGTTTTTGGCAGTGCGCTCACCAAAGCTGCACCAAGCTTTGCCACGAGCCGTGCGATCGCCCTCCATGCACAGAACCGTGCGGCGAGACCCTGGGCTGCGGCCATCCTTGCATAGGTCTGTGTGGAGACAAATGTCCCAGCAAATGTCGCATCTGTAATCACGAAGAGGTCACAGAGATTTTTTTCGGGACTGAGGACGACCCCGAGGCAAGCTTCATTCAGCTGGAAGACTGCGGACACATCATTGAATACTCAGCCATGGACACGTACATGGCGATGGATGACAACCAGCAGTCAGGGGAGGGAAAGGAGGTGGCGATAAAACTGAAGGAATGTCCAAAGTGTCGAACTCCAATCCGAAAAAATCTACGCTATGGTACTCACATCAACAGCAGTCTGGCTCAGATAGAGATGGTGAAAGCGAAAATCAATGGGGATCAGGCAGATTTAGAAGCGCAGAGGATGGCTCTTCGAAAGCAGTGGAAGGAAAACCTTCCCATCTATGATGTGCTGAAGCAAAATGCATATATGCATATTAAGGATCACCTTGGAAAAAGGAATTTCACAGCTAATGATGTGTGGGTCCTTGAGAACAAGATGGACTTCCTTCTAAGAATCTCAAAGCTCAGGAAGATCCAAATGGAAAAAATGTTCCTGCAACGTTTCATATTTGAAAATAACATTGAGGAGTTTACGTGCTGGCTCAATGACAGAAACCAAAAATTTACGGATCAGCAAGTCTTCGATTTGCAGAGAGAGCTACAGAAACTCACCCTCCTGACTGAACTCCTCATTCGTTTCAATATGGCACAAGAAAGAAGACAAAGTGACAATATCAAAACGGAGTTTGAAGCAACAAGACAACTTCTGGAAAAGTCAGGCCAATTCACAGAGCAAGATGAAGACCAAGTCAAAGAAGCGATGAAGGAACTGGACAAAAAAGTTCCACCCACAGGCTTGATGATCAGCGATGAGGAGAGGAAGATGATCGTCTCGGCTATGCAAATGCGCCAAGGACACTGGTACAAATGTCCAAACGGCCATGTCTACCTCATAACCGAGTGTGGGGGGGCTATGGAGAGTCGCAAATGCCCCGATTGTGATGCGGTCATCGGTGGAGCCAGTCACAGACTTGAGAGTGGCAACCAAGTCGCTTCTGAGATGGATGGGGCACAGCACGCTGCCTGGTCTGAAACCAACAACCTTCTCAACTTTGGTGAATTTAACATCTAAAAAGGCAACTGTGAGAAATATGTCATATCTTCAGACATAAATGCAGTTGATGTCAAAGCCTGTGAGGGGCTTAAAGGTTTTTTATTTTCAATGATTTAGCAACCGCTTCCTTTTCTTGTTTGATCAGTAGGGATTTCTGCTTAAGTCACTGAACACTGAAATAACAGAGAAAATGCAGCTGTTCATGTCAGTATGTATCAATTACTATAACTCATTTGATAGATGTATGAAACAGGGCTTTATGTTTTTGACCTTCTTAAATCCTTAATTGAAAATGCAGATGGACAGAATGATTGTAATAATCTGTGGCACTTTGTGGGGTAGCAATTTTGATCAAATAAATATAAATAATTTGTCCAACCATTTCACATTCAAGACTTCTTGTGTAACAGTTGTCCCTCACCTCAACAGCAGGTGGCAGTAAAGCTCTGTAAAAGATAATACAGAGAAAGGACTTGATGGTTCTCATGTTTGTAACTTGTTTGAATAGAATAAAATGTCTGTGGCTGTTATTGACTTCCCTTGTCTTATTTATACATACAGTACTCATAATGTGAGAAATACCACCAAGGGGAGCGGTGTTTATTAATATTTACTTTGTGTTGTTATTTGCCTTTATAAGGATGTGAATATAAAAGTTTACCAGGACTCTTTAATGCTGCTACACTGAGGTGCATATATAGAAAGCTGCAGGCAGAAAAAACACAGTCCACAAAGATACCAGCAAGATGGAATCTATTGTTTCTCTAAAAGGACATCATTGGCAGTGGAGTTTAAAAAAACAACCTGAAATAGCTACAATCCTTCTTCACTACAGTACCAGACTAACAAAGGCAAAGTTTCATTTGGGGCATTTTGTAACTGCTTACATCACTTTATTACATGATAAATGTGTCCCTGTCACTAAAGCGGCTCCAATGCAAACTGTGCTGTCTGCAAGGGAGAAGAGGAGGAGGGAGCAAATGGACAACACAATATTGGCTTTAAGGATATGTTCATTCATGTCAGACAAAATAGCCCTCTTCAAGGACAAAAAGACATGTATTTATTTTACCCAAAGATAGCACAGAAATAACTTATTTTTTCAAATAACTATAAAACATAGTTGATTGGAAAGAGTTTTAATGTAGATTGTAATACCAAATGTGATCATTTTGAAAGATTACATCCTGGAGCATGGAGTTTCAGTTCACCAAATTTTCTGAATTAGTCATATTACGCTGCCAGTCACCTTCAGCTGGTAGGAAATCATTGACACTGTAATGATATCATCATACTGGTTGAATTCAAGTATGTAATTTTCTCTAAAAAATCCTCTGTGTCTAAGTTTGATGAACATTTAATCAAACAGGTTTCACTGCCTTTTGTGAGCATAGCACAGAAGATTACCATTAAAATGAATGATGTGATTTATGGAGAGCAGTGAAGGTACTCACTGTGGGTTAACTTTATAAAAACACATTTTGGACTTTTTGATGGAGGCTGCTGGAATGAGAAGAAACTAAACTTAAACTGGTACTTTGTACCCATGTGCTTACATAAGGTCCTTGAAACTTACTATTGAATAAAGATTGAAAGATTCTGTTCATGCTTTGGTGGCAAGACATGCTCCGAAATATATCAGCATGCTCCGAAATATATCAGCGAAATATATCAACTTATCTTAAACTGGAGTTTTAATGGAAAAATGACCTTTTATATGAAGAAGTGCTGTTTTCATATTTGGTGGAACCGGCAAGGCGGCTGGTATAAAATTCAACACACCAAAATGTATTAAGGTATGTAACTTAATTTCTGCCATATGCTCTCAATTTTTTGAGAGGTTTATTTTGGGGCTTTTTATGCCTTTATTTTAGAGGTAGGACAGTGGATAGAGCCAGAAATCGGGAAGAGAGAGAGAGAAAGTGGGGAATGACATGCGGGAAAGGAGCCACAAATCAGATTGGAAAACGGGTCGCCTTGCTTGGAGAGCAAGCCTCCGTTCGTGGGGCACGTGCACTAACCACTAGTTAGCTACCAGCACCCCATGCGTTTACTTTTTAATCAGCATTTTTATACCATGCTACTATGATCTTTAGCAATTAAAACCTGAAATTGAATTTCCATGTTTTATTTGGATTTGGACATTGTAGTTAAAATGAAGTAGTATGGCTCTACCCCTGAGAAGAAGATGTGTCTATATTCAAAGAATGGACTGTTGGTATTCTGTTGGGCCCTGAGGGTAATGTAATGGGTTTGTATGGTCAAAATAAATGCTCATTAAAGTTGCTATGGAGACTTTTTTTCAGTGAAGCTTGTTGAGGTCCAAGGTTCCAACAAAAAACAAAAGTGTCTCTATGACTTAAAGCTGTGTGTGATGTGAAGGAGTGTCATGGACAGAAATCACAACAACCTTGCTGTTAAAACACAAAAAAACATACAAAGCAAAGTTACTAAAAGGTAAGCTTTCTGTCTCAGGTGTTACCTTCAAGCCTCCTCATGTGGAATGAAGTGAGTCTGAATATAAAGGAAAGGTCGTTTGCATGCTTGTACTCCAGATAAGTTGTTAAACACACTGGGCTGAATAACTGCAGTGAAATCTCGAGGCCACTAACACTTTACAGCATGTAAACTTTTTTATTAAGGATTGACTAATCAATAGTTATTGATTTTAATCACAAGGTATTTCCACATCAACATTTATGATCATCATGTCAACATGCTAATTGCATGTTCAAGGGAAACCATTTAGATTATTTTTTTGTTTAACAAAAGAGAGGCTTGTTGAAAGGTTTAGGGTTAAGTTGATGCTTATAAGGTAAAGGTGAAGGTAAAGTTGATGCAACACCCCTAAAGTGATCTCAAAATATGTTTGTGTGCCTGTGCATCTGAGGCGAGGGAGAGGGATAAATGTGTTGGGGGGTAAATCACTGTCAGGGATATTGAATTGGGATAAAACAACGTAGATGTCATTTATAATATTGAAACACTCTAGAAATACTATTGAGAAGTACTATAATATACTATAAATTTTTTTAACAATGGACACAGAAAAAGCATCAGAGCAACATTTTTCTTTTTTTAACCTTTACAGTAAGAGTCCAGACTACGTGTGTAAAAACATTCTACAGGTGCTTTAGTGGAAAACAACCACCACCGTGACTATCAACTAAGATTTGTGATTTCAGAAGAACTGGCGCTGTAGCCTTTATACTCCGACTCAACTTATTGATTTTTGGCTCAGCCAGGGGGGTGCCCAGATGGGTGGCATGCCCCCCTTTTCCCCTCCTAGAAATCTGATTGGCCACCCCAGGTGCAACCCCAAAAATCCAAAACTGTGATTGGCTATTTGCCCTGTCAGAAGCGGGACTTGTGTTATAACCAACTATCAGAATCAAGGGGCCCACTTGATAGCCAGTGCCTCCTTCTCCACCGATACTACCTTCTTGGTTGTGAGTTCACCTTGGAGACGGATCACAAGGCCCGTTTGGTTTGTAAACTTGGTTTTCTATTTTTTGGTCAAATAACCTTTTTTTTTAACTTACTCCTGCATCCCGTGCTGTACTGCTCGGTAAAATAAAAAACAGGGACTTAAGAATCTCATCCGTCTGTGTTTCTGGATTATTCTCTGAATCGCTGCTCTGCATGGTTTTGTCAGTGTGACGTAATGGTAATATGTGTTATGTTTTTGTGTACAGGGATATACAATGTGTTTGTACTCATAAAGGACAGGTTTTTCCACATTTCAATCCCTGTATTGGCAAAGGTCTAGACAGGTGTCAAAGAGATTTTTGATTGTTATGGCAGCCTCACCCCCAAATTAAACATTATTTCCTGTTTTTGTCATCTCAGCCGTAGAAAAAATGGATGTAGGATCTTTGAAAGAGGTTTGTTGAGACCCTCTTCTGTAAGTGTTATTTTGTATTTTCTGATAAGGAGAATCTTAATCCCACCTCTCCACACACTCAGCTCCAGTCTCAAATAAAGATAGACTTCTGCTCGTCCAAGGATTACCACGACGAGGACTGGAGTACAGCGTTGATTTTCAGTCTGGGCCATGAAATCCACTTGGTGATTGGGGGTCTTTTACCGCCTGTAATTATGATACATTGGATACAAGTGAGTTACTATTATTATGGCGCTTGAAAAAAAATCAAACATTTTCTATATCGCTTCTTCATTAACTAGTCATGTTTAGAAGTTGACTATGCTAATGTTTTGGGCGACAGTAGCTCAGTCTGTTGGGACTTTGGTTGGGAACCGAAGGGTCGCCGGTTCCATAATTGATGTGGGCCTAGTCTGGAAATTGGTCTGGTAGCTGGAGAGGTGCCATTTCACTTCCTGAGTCTTGCCGATGTGCCCTTGAGCAAGGCACCGAAACTCCTGTGTGAATGCAAGTGGAGAGGGGTTGGAGGTGTGCCGCTGGAGGAGAAAGGAGGGTTCAGAATAGTGGAGTTGTGGCCAAACAGCAGTTTTTCTTTCATGCTGGTTGGTTGGTTTCACCTTAAAAGCAAAGGAGGCCGAGCATTTGCTGTTCAGGCTCCACGGCTATGGAACGACCTTCCTGAGGATCTCAGACTTGCAACATCAGTATCTTCTTTGAAATCCCCTTGAAAGACTTATTTTTATCAAAAGGCCTTCTTGTTATTTTTATTGTGATATTTTATGTAATTTGTTTATTGTCTCCTTTCGACAGCACTTGCTTTAGTTTATATTTTACTCTATAGCCGTTTACACACTCCTGAAAATATCTAGATAATTTCAGGAGGACTGCTCCAGAGATTCTCCTGACCTGGCTGTTCACATATGCTCCTCACAGTGGGAGACTATCCCTGACAGAAGGGAGCCCGGGGGGCTGGGGTCTCCTGAGGTAAGACATGACAGGAGAAAAACTACATGGAAGTAGGGGACGGAGCAACAGAATCCACTGCACTATGCTATAATAAGAATATTTGCCCCTCTCAAATTGGCTCGAGCTGAATTCTCCGGATAATATCCTTCTGCGTTCTCACATCAGCTCACTCAGACTTGCTGCGGAAAAAATACTAGGGGTCTGGCAGGAGAAACTCGATGTCCGACTGAAAAATTTGTCTGTTTGCGTTCACACATTCAGCTCCACCTGGAAATATCCTGAGTTTTTCAGGAGTTTTTTTTAACAAGTGTGAAACTTTTATGTCTTCTTGTTTATTGCTACATTGTTGTTTTTCTTTTGGGGTTTTATTTAGACTTTATCTTTGTGTATTGTTGGGATTTGTACATTATGTAAAGCACTTATGATTAAACCTTATGATTTCTAATGGGTAGAATAGAGAATAACTACAAGAAACACAACATGAAACAGTTGCACAAAGTTAAAAGGCCTGTTGGAAAAGATTGTGTGACGATTGTTTAATATTTTCTTTTTCTATGTTTGCTTTAAAGGAAGGAGGAAGATGGTGGTGGTGGAAAATCTCTTGTATGTTCTTGACAATGAGGTGAGTACTGTGCTCTCGCTTAAAGCTTTGATACGCATCTGGACAAGTATTTGAACCTTTTTGTTGTTGTATTTTCTTCTGCACAAGGATACCCTGAGTCTTTGGGACCTTCACTTCCTGGTCATGATTCACTGTTGGCCCTATCTGGCCGTTCATGACTTTGAACTCACCACAGAGTGCAGCTCTGCCTTCATGGTGGCGTATGTATCAAGGTTTTAAAACATAAACAGCTGTGATTTATACAGAGAAAAGGGACTCCAATAATGATATATCTGTTTCAAAGCCAAGACAAAAGCCGCGTGAGGATGATTACACTGACCAAACAAGACGACTGTCAGATATTTGTACAAACGCTAAAGAACTGTGATATGTGATTTTCACGAGGATGTTCTGAACTCAATATAAGGTTTTATGATTTTTCAGGTCAACTCACTGCAAAAAGGATTTCTGCCCTCGATGACGGTTTGTTACTCTCTGGATGTGTCTTCAGTCTCCTGTCTCGGTCAGACAAAAATAAACATGGTAAACAATCAACACTTATTACAGTGATAAATGGATCTTGCGTGCATTAAATGTAAAGATTTCTGCACATTTAAGTAACATATTTTAGTCCTTTTGATTTCGCACACCATAGTGCCAACATGCTCTTCCTCAATTGGCTTGATACGTCACTTAATAAATCCTTCAAACAGGAACTTCTTGTTGTGCAGCTCTTGTTTTTACTTTCCTTGCTTGCTCAATAACTACTCAAGAATGTGAAAGTTTTAACATACTAAGCAGTCTTCGTTTTTCTTTTGCTTTTTTTTTTCTCAACAATAGTCGACGAGAGCCTATTTCTTCTGTCGTTGTCAGATGCTTCACAGAGGCTTTGCCCGAGAACAGGTACTTAACTTTATTTGGATGTATTTCTATGTTTGTTCCATTTTGTAAAATATTTGTATTAATATTTTGTGTTCACACTATATTATAAAATGCCCATTGATTCACAAATGCGCATCTTCTCTCTCCAGATGCAATCATAAAACAATTAAAACCATCCCTGGGCTGTCTGTGACCACTTCTGCACTGTTTGACGTGTTATTTATTTATAAGGAATATTAGAGTTAGAACCATTTTATTCATGTTTGTTTAGAAGAATTTTTTATTTTCAAAATAAAGAAATTCTGTTAAATATAAAGATGTATGCCAGTTTTCTTTAAGTCTATGAATATTGTCTTTGGTGGTCAAACTGTCTGCAATATAAGGGGCAACCGCTGAAATCTTGCCTAGGGCAGGAACCTTGCCGGCTCTATGTCTATAACTTAAAGGTAAAATATTATGCAAAATACACTTTACCATGATTTTCTTACTCTAATAGGTGTCCCTAGTCTGTCTACAAACCCCCAGTTATTAGAAAAGTAAATCCTCTTCTTCTACACAGGGGTTACTGCAGCTAGGTGTTTGTTCTGCCCTCCATTTGCCTTCTCTCAGTAAAAAAATGGGCATGAAAGTCCACACAAAGTGTCACATCCTCTTTCAGAGAGGGGCGAGGTCAGACACAGCTCAATTACATTTAAAGCTACAGAAACAGCCTATTCTGAGCAGATAGTCACTGGTTATGCTAATATCTGCCGATATTATTGGCTGGCTGATTTATCGGTCGAGCTCCCGGTGATAGTGCAATTAAATGTACAGCCTTTGCATGCAAGTGACATATAACCACATAGTCTACAGGCTGATCTGAGTCAATCACAGTAAAATGTACACATGCTGAGTGAGAAAGCATGATTATTTATATTAATCTCATTTATATTTTTCTGCTGTGAAGGTAAACAACTTCCAACTTGCTCAAAACATTCAATTATTTTGAGGATTATAACCCGTTAAATGCGGTTGTTAGTTGAATGGTGATTATAGTCTTTGATATGTGCAAGACTAGCAATTTTGTCTTTTGCATAAAGCAGAAAAGTTTTTTCTGCTTTCTTTTCTGCTCATTTTACGGCGTTTGATGGTAGAGAAGAGGGAAAGAGGGATTCCGCCCCCAGTCTCAGGGGTCTGGTGAGAGACAGTGTGCTTCGGGAGAAATCTTGCGCGAAAATCGAGATGGGTGTGTAGGAATCATTGTGAATAGGTAGTCAATTTTTTGAATAATTGTCATTTTAATGGTTGCTATTCTGCCTAGGATTGATAGCTGGAGGTTCATCCAGCGGTGGAGATCGTCATTTGGACTGAAAATAAGACAGATCAACTGCCCGAGGGACACCTTAATCTCTAAAAATTAGATGTGTCTTGTGCATAAAGGGATTGTCTGGGATTCCACATCCAAGCTGTTACTATTTAATGGGAGGATGGAGGTTTTGTTCCAGTTAACTGAGTAATCAGAAATAGTGGAGAATGATTCAATAAGTTTAAAGGGATTCTTCACCCATTTGCATTAAGCTTTGTATCATTAGAAACTTGGTAGTATTTTTGAATGGTCCTGCATCCCACCCTCATTTACCCCTGAGACGGGATATGTTTGTATTTTTAAGTCTGAAAAGGAGCCTCGGTCTCAGGGAGCGCTATGAGAGAACGGGTGCTTCGGGAGGTCTTGCACGCAAGACTGTGTTGAGGTCATGTTACGACTCCGCACAAAAGTAAGGACCCAAAAGCAATACTCTGAACACAGAAGCACAATTAAACAGTGCAACAAAACAAATAGTGCAAGGGGGGCAAGGGGAAGGAGTGTCCAAATCCTCTCGGAGAGACGGTGAGTGCACCGGCAGACCAGTGAACGAGCAGGCAGACAGGCTAGTGAACAGGCATGAGCACGTAATACAGGATCACACAGAGAGATATAAAATACTCAGGCGACGAGTGGTGAGTAGATATACTGCTTGATGATGAGAGGTAGATTGTCTGCACATGGGTTGCCTGTAAAGATAACCACGCCTACCTGCACTCACACAAACAGCCATGCACTCCAGACACACAGGGGAGTATGTATTTTAATAAAAAACTCAGTGTCTTCAGACCCAGAAGGATGTTTCATTATCATTAACATATCAATCAGCAGTAGTTAATTAACAATAGGTAATCTCTATTGCCCAAACTCCGATGAACCATCATTTTTTCACAATTTATTTTCATCCATATCAAGCATTTGCAACTCCCCAATAATAATCGTTTCCACATCCCCGAAACCCTCTTGCTGCAACGAGGTAAGAGAAATACTCCTCATTTGAAAATAGAGCTCGCCATTTTCAAGTTAATATGAATCACTTTTCAAAGTTGGAAAAACTTTCAATAAGTTGAGGTGACATAAACGTATAATATTGAGTTAACACAACATTTTCATGGACTTGAAGTAAAACTAACTTAGAATTTTATGTTATCAGGACTTTTTGTTTTTACAGTGTATGGGTTAAATTATGAGTGATTAGGTTTATCAAGTCAAGTCAAATGTTTTTGTATAGCATGTTTAAAACAGCCTCAGCTGACCAAAGTTTGTTACTGACAAGGCATAATTCATCCATTACCTTAGATCTTAAGGTACTCATGAGAATTATATAGGTTGTCAAATGAATTTAAACCAAAAAAAATTGGTCCAATATGATGTACTGTATTTTGGAAAATGTTTGGCCTATTCTGTGTTAAAAGACCTATGAAAAATGCAGTCATAATGATGTCATTGGTAAATGTGACCTCACTTGTTCCTTTGTAGCACTCACTGTAGTTCTAACCAGACACCTTCATTAGGTGTCACCTTACATGTCTTTTGCCTTACCTGCCCCACTGGCCCTAATTTACCTTCAAATTTGTCTGCAACCTCAGGTGTGAGTTTCTGACTGAGCGGATCACTGGGTCTTTTCTCCCAGCAGTCGACAGTGGCAGGCTCACTTAGCCTCAACTGACCATCCATCCCTGGCCTCAATTTCCCACAGACGCTTTGGGCTCCTTTAACATGCTGGTCACTTCCCACTGGATTTGACTGATCCCCATCTTACTGGACCGGAGATACAGAGAAGAGCCACACAGAGAGAGAGAGAGAGAGAGAGAGAGAGAGAGAGAGAGGCAGAAAGAAACACAGGACTGCACGTGCACACACACACACACTCACACACACACACACACACACACACACACACACACACACACACACACACACACACACACACACACACACACACATTCATATAGAAGAAAAGAGGGAAAGATAACAAACAGGCAGATTGGATGGGAGAGGGGATGTACTGGACTGATTTGACTGATCTGCTCTCAGTCCACAAGAGACTCTGCTGATGCTGGGAAGTATACAGAGACAGAGAGAGATGATATGGAGTGAGAAAGAAGCCAGTTTTGATATGAAGTGAATGCAGTTGTTGGATTGAACCCTCTTTCCTCTGGACCAGTGAACATGATAGTGAGAGAGATATAAGGGCAGGAAGGCAGATAGGAAAAGAAAAAAGGAAAAGGAACACGGAAAAAGGGAGAGAAATGACAATCAAGGTCAGAAAACCGACACAAATAAAAGTGAGGCGAACATATTTCAGGTGACCCAGGTTTTACACTGAGCTCTATTGCAAGACTTAATACTTTGTCATTCTCAGCTTTCATTTAAATGTACTGGTTGAGGAAGAACTTTTGAACAGAGAAAAGTGTTCCAGTTTTCCCAGTATCTATGGAAAGATACTGTCACAATAACTTGTTTTAACTACGGCACCACATCTGTTTAAGTAAATTGCAATGCAACTTTGTTTTATTAAGTATAGAGTGATTAATACGATTCACCCAGTAACAGCCTGCTTAATTTCCCTTACATTAAAAAGAAATATATGAATCTTGCAATTAACTTTTACACAGCAGCTGCTGGGTTTGTCAGCTGCAGAGGCTCACTCAGTATTTTGCAGAGTCATCCACATTTGGTGCATTTTTAGTTTCTTTCTATGAACAACTAATGGAAGTAGCAATGAGGACCTAACTTCAAATCGTACCATGCAACAAAGAGTGACATGTAATCTAAAAATGTCGAAAAGTGTTAAGAATCAGAGCAATTTATTCCCCCACATGGTCGTTAATCTGGTCTATTACACTTAAATCAAGGTGGAAATCATTAGAAAAACACACAGTTAGAAGAAAATATATCCCACTGGCAAGATAGTAAAACTTGATCAATACTGTGGTGTTTTCACACATGCACAAAACTCCAAAATGTACAGGGTGACATGCAGGTGTTACGGCAAATAGTTGAATTTTTCCCCTCAAATTTAGCCAGGCGTTTTCCCGCCAGCGCTAGTAAAATATGTACTTGTGATCTGAGTGAGTTGATGTGTCATCCTTACAGGTAAAAGTAAGGATAATTCACAGTGGGCGAGCAGGAGAGGACAGATGACATTTACATCACGAAACCAGTGAGTGACCAGTGCGACCACTGTGCTAGTAATGAGGGAGCTTAATACTCTTCTATTTTTTCTCACCAGAAAAAAACAGAAGAGTTTCTTTGATACAGAGAATAAGTTCAATAACACATATTGATTTAAGGCAAAAACTCTCATTATAGTGTCAGACTTTTCTTTGTCCACCTTCTTGGATCATTTAAACATTAAGCCCAAAGCGTCGTTTTAACATCATGTCCTGTCTCTTGGCAACCCCCTCCCCAAAACAAGGAAAACATCCCGCTGTGAGGGACAAGCCTGAAATTGTTCTGAAATGTTCAGCTGTGCATGTGAAATCAGCTCTATAGGTTGCACAAAAGCAGTGAGAGATTAACTTTGTGGGTCAGCCTGAAGGGCCCTGCACTTGATGTGTATTACTATTTTGTTTAGTCTTAACATGTCTACCATTAGGTCTCCTTCAGTACGCAGCCAATACCTAAAACTTTACAAGAGTCCGTTAAAAACTGTAAGAGGTGAAAAAGATGGACAGTCTAGTAGTACGTCACAACCCTTGGTTTTAATTGGTGCTTAATTGCCGTGTGGGCAGTACATTAATAACTTATTACCTTGGCTCTCTTGTGAGAAGCATACCAAGTAACTTCTCCCGAGGAATGTGTCATCACATCAAAACTTTGATTAAGGCAGTGGGAAAAGCACGGGCCCTGATCACATTTTTGTTCGAGCTTCCAGGCTGATTTAAATGTAAATTCATTTTTTGTTCCAGCTCCTCCCATCCTGACGGTGTCTTGTAATGGAAGCAGGAGGGGACTGAAAGGAAAGAGGGTGATTCTGCCCAGGTAAGCATATTTAGTTTGTAAGTCTTTGAATCTAAACTAATTTGAATAACTGTGTGAAAGCCAATTTGGTTTTAATTGAGCTCTGCTCTTCTGAACACCTGCAACTAGATTAGTGACTGACATTAAGCTGTTTTGCTGCATTGGGCCTCCAAGTGCTGCTCCTTGCGCTTTATAACTCTGGATTTACCTCCAAATTTTTAATACAACACCGTATGTGCTTTGCAGAATGTACAATGAGTTTGGCTTGCTGTTTCATAGAGCAGAAGTGAAATATGGCCAAGAAAGGGAAATAATACCCGGGCTAATCCATTCTACTCTTCCATGCCTGAGTGGTGTGACAAAGGTGGTTTATTACCATTACCATCAGTGTATGATTATCAATATGTATTAGGGCATCTCACCTTGCTGCAAACCCCCAGCAGGGCATGACAGTCCTAAAACAAACTATATGTTTCTGCTCCATCTGGGGAAAACAAAGATACACCCCTGGTGCCAGCCCAGCACGGCTGAATCTGCCATAGAAGTTGAATGTTGTTGGTATTTGTGTGAGTGCAGACCCACACACACTCTGTCCTGGCTGCTGTAAGCTTTTTGTAAGCCCGTGTGGCCTCATGATTTGTGCACCACCAAAGTCATTGATCCACCTCTGCACAGCACTACAGTATTACTGCTGGCGAGCCACCCGGCTCTAATGCCACAAGAGTGATATACACTGACATAGCAAAGCTCAGAACGCCCTCTGCTGACCTTTTTTGTTCTGGCACACACACACACACACACACACACACACACACACACACACACACACACACACACACACACACCCACCAAGCAGCCTTCTTCAGTCTTTATAACATGAACAAAGAGTGACACAGCTTATTTAAACCACTTTAATCACTGATGACATGAGCAGAGCAGGAGGCACATAGTATGTATAGACAGCCAGTCTTTGTCTTTCTTTGTGTTGTAATTAAAACTTACTAAGATGCTGAGATACTAATTTTTGTGTTTGACTATTGCATGTCTTTTTTTGCAAACAAATATAAATCATTCACTCTTTGGCCATAGCGAAGTTGGGTTTCTTGAGTCAAAAGTTCTACAAGCCAAAAGTTCTACAAGCCAAATTAACAAAGCTACATGTATATAGCTCATACCTGTGGCTATGGTCACAATGTTTCACTGATACCTGCTAATTAATGCTAATATATATCAGTAGTCATAGCTGTAGCACAGTCTTATTACAAGGTCTGTTTGTAAAATTAATGACATAGCAAGCCATTCTGTATTTCTGATAGCTGGATGGAAATTTCTCTAAATGGCATCAACAAACACAACCAAGAACTTCAGTTCTGTAAAGGGTATGAACAAAGGTGATGATAATAATGGATTCCCATACAGCTGTAATGATAAGAAAGGCTGCAAAAGAAATTGTTTTTTTGTAACTTGCTGAGAACATGTTAATTTATGCTGTAAAGTAAGGTATTTTCATAAAAGGCCTCACATCGATTCACTCACTGTTGGAGCCAGCCTCAAGTGGTCACTCAGGGAACTGCAGTATTTAGCACTTGAGCTTTTGCTGAATTTATCAGCCATGAAAGTTGTCTTTTGGTGAAACAGTGACTTTAGCTGTTCTTCATGTGGATTCGACTTCACGCTACTTTTAGATCCCAATTTAAAGAAAGATGTGTTTCACAGAGGTGTGTTTTCAAACATGAATTTAAGCGAAACATGCTTGAGAAAATCGGGCTTTGTTTTACATCCTACTACACCCTTCAGTGGAGTTCATGTGAAAGTAAAAAACACTTAGAGAGGCAAGAGATCCAGACATGATTACCACTGTCAGTATTCTCTAACCTGCATGAATGCTCCTGTCCCAGCAGGGAGGAAACACCATCGTCTTTTTCACACTTTTATGCTTTGCTGGGTTCAATGAAATGTTGCACAATAAAGTACTCTTTTGGTATTGTCCTCATTCCTTCCTTTCATGAAAAATGCTAGACTTTAGATAACACGTAATTGTATGTTACATCTGTTAAATATAATAGTAGGTAAATTTGAGAAAAACATTTAGGCTCTCTTTGTTTATAATCCAAAGTGACAAAGGCATCATTCTCACCCTCTGTGCAAGTAACTGAGGTGGGAAAAGAACAACGGATGCCTGCAGGTAAACATCTCTTTAGTTACTTCTGAGCCGCAGACATCTTTATATGTAATGTTGAAACCATCCTTACATGTGAGATGATGATTTAGAAATGCCACGCTGAATTCCATCAACCAACTAGAGGTGTTTTAAAGGCATACAATCTGGTGTTATTTGTTTACAGTGAACTATGTGGGGAGCCAAGTTAATGAGGCATCATGCCAGGCAGTGTGATATGGGGAAGACACTTAACCAAGGAGAAGCAGAGCAGAGCACTTTTTTTGAAAAAACAACCTTTAGTGGTTTGTACATCAGTCAAATGGCACACTTGTCCTGCCGTCTGCCTCTCTTGTATCCCCTCTTTCTATCCTTTCTCTTTGTAAAGCATGTTTTTCAACTGTTTGATACAGAGGAAGTAGGCTAGGAGGTTTGATTTTTCCACACTTAACATTTTGACATACAAGACAAATATAGGACATTTTATGAGTAATATATAACAGCACCTGAGATTAGCTTTAAAAGTCGGAGGCAAGGCCGCCCATAAGGGGGTCCAGGCTCATGGGGAGAGCCCATGGAGGTTAGCAAAAACATTGTCCATCCTAATTTTAAGCAAAAATGACAACATTTTATTCTACACCTATACTCACCATTAACTATTAAAGCAACAAAACTGATCATGTATTTATTGTTGCTTCTGTAACATGTACTCTGTTTCATGACCCACTCTTCTCAAAATGATATGAATATTATTTTTATGTTAGCAGGTCCAGACTTCTGATAGAATGTGCATATGCTCATTTAAATCATATCCTGGGAGGGCACAGCCATTTGGGGCGGGTGGGCCTCATTGGATGCAAGGTGAAATAATTCTGCAAGCCTTTAATAGGGTAGACATTAAATGAAGTCATAGAGTTGTAAAATAATGAATGGTTGTATCAGTTCGAATGCATTTAAACAGAATGGGGACAGAAATTAGTTCACGTCCTCCCTCTGCTTTCATACCTTAAAGCTGCAGAACAGCGTGGCTAATATTTAGAGGCCTACAGCAGTGAATTATTATAAGTCCACGGCTCTGCAGTCCTAGACCTTTATTTGAAGATGTCTGTTATGGTCTCATTCTTTTTGTTTCCTGGATAAACTGAGCAGAAATGTTCTGGGCTTTGAACACTGAGTAAGCTGTGCGAATGAATTTGGACAGCTGTAAAGGCACAGATAGTCACATTGTGCCACGACAGCAAAACAGGATCCAGGAGACAGGCCATATAAAAGCCCTATGTCAGAGCTTTCGGTTATAGAAACGCACACCATGCTGACAGAGACCGGGCACTCACCTGATGGCCACTACAGCCCCATCTGATAATGCTTAGGTGACACTCAGCGCCCATTAGAGTGCAAACTATGTCATAGCCGCCTGGGGAGAAAGCATCTTTATGGTGGAAGCTTTTTTTTGTGTCAAATAGATGGCTGACAGGGACTCTTATTACAGAGAAACATTTATAGTGCAAACATTTGTAGTGCTACTTTCTTAATGTCAGCACATCTGATATGGCATAGTTAGTTAATGACATCATTAAATCCCCCCATCAGGGTATCCAAAACATCAGGGTATTACATAATACAGTAAAGCTTGAATTACCGATTAATCACCCTAATGCAGAAATCATTCATCACTAACAGTTTCAAATATTAGGATGAAATTTAAGAAGATAGAAATTTAAGAAGAACAAAAATGCACATTGTAATATTGTTCCTAGAAATCACCTTGGACCTGTTCAGTCGTTTAGGAACATTTAATCTGATCCTGGTTTTAATCCAATTAAAATCTCCAGTTTGTGTTGTTCAAAAACGTTTGAGGAAAGGATTAGGATAACTTTGATCCAAAACATCAGGTACACCCTTACTCCAGCAGAGAGCTGGATTCATGTTGTATTACAGAGAAAAACATGCTAAACGAATACATTTCTGAAAACAAAACAACATTTCTATAAAATAGCAGATATTTGTAGACATTTTTTTCCAATTATATTTTGCACTATAGATTGATGTTTTGCTTCAGTGAAGAAGATGAGGTCCGTATTAGGGTTCTAAAACAAACATGATTTTTTCATTAAGTATTTTACCAAAAAGCATCAATTATCAAAAATAACTCTGAAATAACTAATTCAAAGCAGGCTAGTTCTTTAATTTGACCAGTTTACTTGATGTTGGAACAGTCCATCTGAATAGGGGTCAAACTGTGAGTTGGCATGTCTGTTGTGGGCATACGCTGTAGTAGTGCCAATCGTCACCCCCTGCCTCTCCCACGGGGGTGGTTCCGTCCATGTAATGTCAGAGGTCAATAAAAAAAAAAATGAATCAGAAAAGTTTGTGGTTGAATAAAAACACTGAAGAAGTGGATAACACAATAGCGAAAGTGTGAAAAATATAGCGCGGAAAAGTGTAATAAAACAATTGAAGTGCAAAATGTTAAAGCTAGCCAAACACATTTAGTAGCCTATCAAAAATATAATTTTTGCTTTATGCCACTGCAATGGTAGCCAACATATAGCTAGCCAAAGCGATGATAACGTTATATTCTGCTGGCTCCAAATAAAAAGGACGAATAAAGAGTTTCTCCGGACAGATGGGGAACAGAAGGAGCTGAGTCCAGTGTGGTACAATGACACACGGAGGCCTCTGAAGACCTTATGTAGGTGATACAGGTGAACATCTTTGACAGTGTTAAAACAGCATTATTGCAGCTCTGCTTTGTTAATGTATGGTTGGTTTTAATTAAGAACACCTGTCATGTGAGTCCTGACTTGTTGTGATACAGGTGATTTTTTGAAGTAGTTGTTTCAGTGTTACTGTTTAATGTTAAGGCTAATATAAACCCTGAATCCTATTGAGATGCAGGGAAATGTAGTCCATGTTTTTATCAATAAGCTGTCAGTGTGAGTGTGTCAATGAAAACAAAAGCCTATGTTCTTGGTTTATCTTTGTAGTTTTGTTGGAGGAAACTTGACATGAAGGCCTTCTAACCATGCGTTGCTGCTTGCTGCCAATAAAATGTTAAGAAACAGAAAGTTTGCATGTCTTTGGGTCCAGTTGTAGACATGGCAAATAACCATATTGTCAAAACTTTAGTAATCTATTTCATTTTTTCGATGATTGAAGTTACAACTCAGAGTAACAGCTAACCCCAAACTGGACAATAATTTGTTAGATTTGATCATTATTTATCCCCTCTAACTGATGCAATGTTATTCCTAGATAAGCGTTGGGTAGAAGATTATCTCCCCCAAATTTTATTTTGGGGGGGGGTTTCTGTCATATTTAATATGTTTAGGCTACTTCTGGATCTGAGTGTTTAAAACATTTTGAATCTTTATTTTTCATTATTTTGGTGACAATCCGTAAACATCTTAATAAAATGTATCAAGTCACTTTAGATATCAAACAATCAAGATTGCCCTAAGTATGAAAAAGTACCTAACAAAGGTGTTTACATATAAAACAGGAAAACAAGTAGGAGACAAACAACCAACCGACAAACCAAATAAATGTACAGGTATGATCTTTTTATGACACATTCATTTCTAAAAATAAACTCAGGCCTACATGGAGTTAACATAGTGAATCCATTGTCCCCCAAGTTTATAATTGACAAATGCTGTTATTCTCTTGATAGTAATTGAATCTGTGTATTTCAGATTTCCTGGAAGAGTATTTTAGAGTTACCAGCTACAACATTCATGAAGTATCTCTTATAAACCAAGTTCTTGAGGTATATAATCCAAGGTATATGGATTTACATTCATTTCGATTCACATTTCGATTTACATTCATTTCGATTCCTGCGATTTCTTATTTAAAAACTTTGTAATAGTCGTTCAATAATAACAGAACAATCCCAGAACATATGACAATTAAATATTAAATATTAAACATATGGTTCATATTCATTTGATTTTTTAAGAATGTGCCCCCACACCAAGAGCAGGCAGATCAGGAAGTGTCACTTTATGGAAAATTTTAGAAATTATTTTATCTGTCAGCACTCAGCAGGGATAGGACTTATTAGCTAAGGAGCATATCAACTGGAATTATTGCAGCAGTATGAGTGCTGGGCATTCATGTTAGTTTCTTTGCACATTCAAGTCAACCAGCAGAAGTTAAAAGTTAGTTTAGTTGACCATGTTTTGTCAACTAGAAACTGTGAAAGCTGTTTTACATTAGTGAAGTTCAACCCTGTATTTAAAAGATGTGTGAATTTCTTATTTCTACTAATTGCATTAGGGTCACACAAAGTTCATTTAGATAAAGCTGAATGAGAAATTCAATAAACTGCCTTGAAAATTAACACAAGCTAAGGAAACATGCAACCCTGTTGCTAAAACATGGAGCACTTTTAACCAAACCATTGATAAACAAAATATAATTGTTCCATCCCTTTTCCTCTTGATCATTCATACATCCTTGGAAGGGAAGGAATACCAGACTATGATGGCGATGAACACGTTTCCTTTCCTTATGCAATTACATATATGCCTTATTGCCTAAGGCTGTATACACACATTAATCTAGCTCTTGGCTTAACAAATCACACAGTTGGTTTTTCAGGAAGAATTAAAGGGCAGCGGCATCATCAGAGTTGTAGGAATGGCTGAAAATGAGTAAAATGACTTTGTTCTGACCCGGTTGTACTTGAGGTTAATTGTGATGTGCTTAGAGAAGAGGGTCAGGTTTTGTTTGAGTCCAGAAGGAGCTGCATATGAGAGTGAAGTACTTTTTGTACCAACTAGACAGCACTGCAATTTACTTTCATCTTCATTTTTCACTCAGGAGGGAGAAGCCCTTTGTGTCCTCTGATGCAGAACACAACTGCATTTAAATCCTTCCAGAAATTCTGGACATAAAACCTCACACTGTGTTCTGATCGGTAATTACCGTCACAAATTTTGAATGCAGCTCTGTCTTGTTAAAAGAAAAGTATGTTTCAAAGTTACTTTCAGTAGAAAAATACTAACAAGGAGTGTTATTCATGACATCAAAATGACTGAGCTTCTGGTTTCTGCAATGCAGTCTTGTCATCCTGACAGCCATAAACAACACTAACATGTATTGTAGGTTATGAACAGTGATGGATTTCTAATTGGCTCACCGCTGTCTGTCCTGATTTACAAGTGTATCAAAGCTGCTTTCTCAGACCATGCACATTATAAACAATTGGACATGGTTCTTGCCCTGCAGCTTGCTCTCAATTACTTCATTCCAATCTCCTGTCTGTGTGCCCATGTGTGTGTTTGAATGGTTTTGTTTATGTGAGAGGAGAAGACAGGGTCTCTACACACACTGGAACAAAGCAGGAGATATGATGTAGGGTTAACATAACAAGCAGGAGATGCCGTATTTATCTATTTTTGGACGAAGGATCGGTGTTGATGTCCAAATCAAACATTTAGTCATGTGCATAGGTTTATGGAATGGTCTTGACGCATATCCAAAACAAAACAAAACAAATGTAGAAAATGAAACTAGGTGAATTACCCGTTGAAATGATGAAGCTGATACCTTTACCATGGTGATGAAATGAAGACATAAATCCAAATCTTTCAATGTTTTTAATGCTGTTGCTGAGATGAGATGTTAAGTTTACAAGTTGTGAGTTAAGGGATACAAAAAGAACGATTCATTCCCAGTCCACCACCCATGGCAACTTGCTTCTTGTCCATCCATGACCTGACTATACCACCTGACCAATTAACCTACACAACCTATTAGCACCATCTAGTGGCTGAATTAAGTAGCTCAATGTTAACAAAATATTACAGACATCAGAAAGGAAAACACACACATAAAATTGGCTCCTATTTTTTTTTTTTTTTTTACAAAAGTAAGAAAGTATCAATATCTTATATGTATGCACAAAGTATATTTTACTCTGATATGGGTTCAGAAGCTCAAACAATGTCTTCAGGTAAAAAGATTTCTGCTGTGTTCCATTTTGCAAAATGAATAACATAATAATAATAAAATAAAAAAAGTTATGTTTTTATAAACTAAAAATAAAACTCTTAAAAAAATACACTTACATTCCTTCTCTTTAGACTCAATCCATTTCAATTGTAAATTCTGCAGCCTTCTTAAAATGAATTATGGCTGGTTGTTAATTTCTTACATCAAGGAAGGCCACAAGCTGAAACGCGTCAGTCTAATTTGCTAATTAAGTTGATCTTCATACTACAAGTGAATTCAAACAACATCAATACCTGTTTATACCACGGCAACAAAAACACAAGTCCTAGACACCCAATACTGGCTAATCTCTTGTTTTTAATTACCAAATATTGAAGAAAATGTCCTGCACCAAAGACTTGGTACCAGACATTACCAACCTATTTTCTGGAATTTAGACAGTGCTTCTATCTTTTGCTTGCAGCAGCTTTTGGTTAAAGTTACGATTGAAGAATATAATTTTGAAATTGTCTGTTCTTTTCAGAGGTCATTAAAACATTGGATATCTAGGATTGTTTTTAAACATGTGGTATCGTAAAATATTGATGTATCCACATTTCTGACACCGTTACATGGCAAACAAGTGTATGGACATGTATAACTATGACTAGACTGCCATTACATTTACAGGACTTCTTTCTTCAGATAGATATACAAATATTTTGTGCCGAGATCAAGTTGTATCAGAGCTATGACCCTATTTTTTACATACCATCAGTTTGATATATAATCTATAGTATTATATCGCCATATCTTCATCCATTCATCTGTCCAATCCTTTGACACACTACATCCTAGGTCTTTTGCTGTTGAAACAAGCCCCTAGTGAGTCACATCTACCATGGTGTAAAGTAATAACACATAGACGATTCTACTGACTCAGCACACACCCACTGAAGCATAAGAAAAAAAAGAAAGTTGAGCAGTGCAACAGATTAAAAAAAAAAAATCCTGTGCCCAGTCCGAGCGGGGAAGTTTTCCATTTTATTTTTCATTTTCATTATCTGTCTGGAGAAAGTATAAATGCCAGGAGGATTAGAGAAATTACATGGGCTCTCGCCTCTCCTGGCCTGGTGCTTATCCTCCTCTCTGCTCATCTCTCTCCCTTTCTCACTCTGTCTTTTTTTTTCTCCATGCGTTACTCCTTTACCTGCTTTGCCTTGCTCTCTCTGTTTACCCACCATCTTTCCCACTGCAATGTCCTTTTCTCTCATCTTTTTCTATATCAATCTCTCAATGTCATAGCTGCTCTGTTGCCTTCTTCACCTCTCTCCCCT
Source organism: Labrus bergylta (assembly GCF_963930695.1). NCBI lineage: Eukaryota > Metazoa > Chordata > Actinopteri > Labriformes > Labridae > Labrus > Labrus bergylta. The sequence goes on along the minus strand of NC_089199.1, from coordinate 7,521,638 downwards.
GTGACAACCCCCTATTTCTATTTCCAGCTTCCACCTCTATCATGGTATTTTTTAGCCATGCCACTGCTTCTCCTCTCCTTTTCGTGAGTGTTTTGCTCTCACCATCCTGCTGGCACTCCCCATGCGGCTCTTGCCGGATCAGCATGACTGAGCCCAGCCCCCGTGAGTCCTACTGGTCAGCCAGTTCTCAGTGAAAAGAACTGTCTTAAGCAGCCCCCCTCCCTCCCTAATCCTTAAGATCTATTACAGATAGGAGGGCTGACAGAGGCGACAGAGATTAGAGGGGGCAGATACTGACTGTATTGATTGGCCTTCTCATCCCGAGGCCAGCCCAGCAGCTTGCTCGTGTAATAGCACATCGTAATGAAATTCAGCCAGTGCATCAGAGCCAGCAGCTTAAAATGCATAAAGACTGGACTGAGGTAAACTGGTAATTCTGTAGAGCCACGCAGAGAGGGCTGGGGCCAGAGTGCCTGCTGGTGTGCTGTTTAAGTGGAGGTTAGCATCCCCACTTCACCTCCCTAAATATGCACTGGATCACAGTGGTCCACATTTGCTGAGAGGGAAAACCACTCTGTGTTTGGACCCCAGGGGAGATTTTTTTTCATGTTATGTCATGAACTTATGTTTTACTGAGCCATTTGTTAGGGATTTTTGCTTGGCAGCCACATTTCGGCATGGTTAAAGAGCCAAAAAACAAAAACCAGCTGGACCACTCAGTTTGCAGTCCATTACAAGAGGTTACAAGGCCAAATTCATTTTGTGCTTAGCTCAAACAGAAGATTTGAGCCAACTTTTTTTCTTTTTGGTATTTGATAGATGTTTAAAGTCTATGAGCCCATGGTTCATTTAGGCTGGCACTTCTCCATTAAGATGAGTATGAAACACAAATTAAACTGATGTTCCATTTAAATAAATAATGATCGTCTACTGAGTTGTTGTGGGAAAACCGTAACGGACAAAAAAGTCTTATTCTAATTCGAATTATTGAACAAGTGCATGATTCTAATTACAGTAAATTATAGAAATTGCATTGTTCATAAATGTGATGTAAATCACATACCATAAGTGTATATGTGACAAAAGAGCTAAGAGATTGCACATACTGTCATAGCTCCAATTATATATGGTGTGAAAATGTTCCATCCTTTAGTAGTTGTTTCAAGCTTTTGCCCATCTGTCCAATTTCACTAGCGATGCACCGATTGGGAAAATCAGGGCTGATACCAGTGTTTGAAATGAAAATGTAGTCGATTGCCAATTCTGATGTTTGTTTCTTGACTTCTCTGGTGTAAGACTCCCATAATTTCTCTCATCACAAGTCAGTTTGCTCAATAGGTCACTTCATCTGCCAAATAAAAAACATCTTTTCTGAATCTGAATTTGCCAATGAGACTATGTCTGTCAGCAGTGCCGATATGAGACATTACAGATGTTGAACTTATGCATTGGTGCATTCCTAATGCTGACTAAACATTATGCTATTAAACAAATTTAAAGTTATTGCACTTCTAGCCAAAACAGTTCAAACTGTATCAAAAAGACAAGCCGCTGTGGTTCAGTACAGTAATATTTTGAACATGTTCTTCCCCTTCAGCAATATGCAGAGCAAAAATGGTGCCCACCAGCCCAAATAACTGCACTGGGTTTTGTTGTGGTTGGAGAACGAAGAGACAAAGTAAACAAACTTGTGCCAAGAATTGTAGTTTACAAGCCATTGGCAGGCAGTCTTTTGTTAACAATAGAATTAAAGATTAAGGGCGAGTTTGTACCAGAAAAGTTTGAACAATGTGTTGTTTTACCATGATGGAAATCAAAAGAGCTGTTGTGAATGACTGGCTGGCAACATGTCCTCCAAAATACACAAGAAAAATGGTATTGGTACATGTTGACCAACAAGACACTTAAAAACCTAATATGAATCAGATCTGATGCCTCTCCCAACAGATCAGACTTGATTTGGTTTAGGTTGCAATAATTACTCCATCAAAGAGATTGCTCACCAATTTCAACCCATATCTTAATTTTTCTGGTTCATGGTTTGCATAATGCCTGCAGCTGTTCATTTTGATGAAAAACACAGTTGAAAAAACTGATGCTCTTCCAGCGTCAGTGATTTCATTGGGGGTATAGTTGGTTGTTTTAAAGAACTACAGGCTTTCTGTTTGCATTTGTCATTTAGATTTTTGAGTCTTTACCATTCTTTGCATTGCAAGTAATCATGCTCAAAATCAAGTCACAGATAATGAAAATGTAATCCAAAAGTACCAGTGCTGAGATGCCGTGCATTCTAAAGGGGGTTTTGGCTGACTTGGATATTGAGCCATGTTTTTTTAATGCTTAATATCCAAGTGAGGTAGCTGCTGGTCCTCTCTTGCAATGCATCCTGGCAAATGTAGGTACAGCTGACACATCTTCACTAGCAGGATAACTCAAATTTTCTGTTTAATATAACCCACACTGACAATGTTTAAGATTTACTTTAACTGACTACATTTACCGCATAACTGTTTAGAAATCCACACTTTTCCTTTAAGGTCAGGAAGCCTTTATCATAGCCAACGAATAAGTGGTTAAGGTTGCAAAAGAGAAGCAGTTTTCAAAGCCATTGTCAGATGTGATGTTGATGCTGCTCTTCAGCCCAAGGTTTTCGCTACATAAAAATGTGTATTTTCTTTTGTAGGCATTCAACCATCTGGAAATCTGTTCTTAAAAAAGCCTACTTGAAGTTTTTGGACCACACCGGTGTCTATAATGAGGAAATATATGGGTAAGACTTAAAAGCTGTTCAATGTGCTATAGTGGAGCAGCTAATAAGCTATTTAGCCTACTTGCTGACGTTTAAAAAAACATTCATCATTGTTTGTTTGTGAAGAAGGACATTTGATTTGAGCTGTGGCTTGCTCAAAGCAGGGCTTTTATGGTGTACTGCTGATTGGCTTTCATTGGAATGAATACAGTAGGGCTGGGTAATGAATCTTAATTTCACTATTGACCATTTGCAATAAAACATTGCTGAAGTCTAAATTTATTACAAATAAGAACAATTATTTAAGGTAAACAAGCAATGCTTTCTCACTCAATGGTGTGTTTTTCCCCCCCTTGGTTGTAAGCCTGGTTAAAATGACCATGCTTTTGCATCATTCTGATGTAGTCAGATAAAGCTCAGGCTAGCTATCAGCTACCCTCGGATTAATTGGAAATTATTTAGCTGTGAAAAATATAGCCTTTTGGATTGATTATGGATTCAGAGAACATGTTGCAATTAAAGTCCTGTGTAGAACATGAAAAACGGCAAACAGACATAACAACCTAGAGTTAGAGTTAGTATGCACTCATCATTAAAAAAAAAAAAAAGATCACACTTAGTTATCACAATATTAAACAATGTTATTTGACATTGCATATTTTTCTAATTGCATGCAGGCCTTGAATGTAGCTATGATTTCATTTAGCTGTCTTCATTTGAAGGACTATTCTTGCATTGTCAACCAGGATAGAAACAACATGACAACTGACATTTCTCAATAGTACAGAGAACAGAAACAAATGTACACAGATGGATATTGAGGACAGTTACTTTTATAGCAGCCTGAGGTCATTCTGAAACATGAAATATGTTACTATTTCAGTTTTTGTTTTTCTCTTGTTGACATGATATGCAATAAGCGACAAGTTCTTTCCGCAAACTACACAGAACTCTGACTAATGCTATCAGTGTTTGGTTTTATGACAGTGCAGTTGTGGTATATAAATGATGCTCTACAAGCTCTTGATGTACCCCACCTAATATTATATGAGAGGTGAATCATAGTGCGGTTCATTTTATTTGGAAACTTACTCTTGCATTTGCCTTTTTGAGACAGAAAAGTAGAACAAAACTGACAGATCCCTTAGAGAACAAATACACATTCAACATTCAAATAACTCACAATTTTGAATGAACAGTCTGCCTTCTTTGTCTTATTCTCTTTACAGTACAATGCTGATACTTTTTGTTTGACTGCCATAGAAATAAATGTCTCAGGCTCCACCAGTGCTGTTTACCTATATTAAAGAATACCAGAAAATATCCTGATTTATTAATGTACTAGTATTTTTTCGACTTCCAAGTGTCTGCAGAGATTCATGTTAAAAATAGGATTTGTCAGTGTGCAAATTTATCAAACATATTTATTATCTATATAAAAGGCTTGCTACATCTGGCCTTGGCTATAGACTTGATTCAGTTCTTTCTCTGCCTCCTGAGGCCTACATACTTGGAAGGAGTAACACCCTCCCCTGTCCCTTGGGCTTAGCTTGATGCAATGGATTGCCCACAACACGGTATAGCTACAAGGCCTCTGCTAATCACACTATTGATCCTGTAATTCCACCCATTGGAAACTCTTTACCTCGGTGGGCGGTATCAATGAATAAAGTCTAAGTCTCCGTTTCTTCCCTCGTTTGCTGAGGCACCTAGTGTCTCTGGGGAGGTGATTGAGACCCGAATGCCTTCTTCACATCGCAGCCTTGCTCTCTTTTTAGTGTTCAGGTGCCACAGACTCTACAGGAAAGTCTGCCACGTTGAGAACAAACGCAAAATGGAGAACTCACTGATCGACCTCCTTCCCTTTGACTGCTTGTATGTGAAACTGTTGGGTGTACAGCTCTGCATTGTGTTGTGACTTATGATGTGCTATGTGTTATATTTTTCTCATTTTTGCAAGTTAAGAGTGTCATATCAGTGCAAAGAACTGAGAGCCAAGAGAAGAGAAGCCTTGAAATATGAACTCTTATGGAATATCAATATACAGGGTAATGGCTTGGATTTGGAGACGGTAGAGAAGGTTTTGGTCCACTGCATGTCATTTAAAAACTGGACCTAGAGAACAGAAACATAAACACACATTTCAATGTACCAACAGCTGTTTACACAACATCTCCAAGTAGTTCAGTTAGTCTGTCTGTCATGGAATTCGATTAAGTACTACACACCTCCTTGACAATAATTATGCTTCATTATGACTGGAGCAAACTCAGCAATGCATTCCCTCCTTAGAAAAATCAGGCTGGAATTAACAACATTACCCTGTGTGCACCCTGCAATAACGCAGATGGCACAATGCAGCTAATGGTGGGTTTAATTTTTCTCAGCACTTTGCGTCATATAATCAACCCTTCTACTGTAGATCTGTGAGGAGATGAGTGTTTAGTCCTGCAATTATAATGGGATGTTTTATATGCCTCATAATTACACAAGTAGCATTAAAGAAAGAGAGGGGAAGTCCAAGTGGGACAGATTTAGCAGTAAGTGGTGCCAAATAACTTACACTCATATTCCATACAGTTCTTACTCAGATGGAGGTCTGAGGGCAGGCGTTTTATGTCTGAAAGGAACCTGATGAGGAGGTAAAGAAGACTCTTAAAAAGGAGAAGAAAAATGAGAAAAGACACAGAAAGAGAAACAGATAGAAATCTGAGGATTATAGAAATAAGAACAACAGGAAAGAAAGTAGGAAGAAAAGGATTATCATAAAAATGTAGTTCTTGAATGGATTTCAGGCAAAGAGATGATATCTGATGGATTTGTGAGAGTGTATCAGTGGTTCTGGGAATATGTAGGTGAGCTCTGTGTAATGTTGACGTCGGATAAAGGTATTCCTTGAAATGAGCTAAAGTACTGTAGGCAGAGTGGAGCAGATTAAGTGGTGTAATTTGGAATTGGATAAAGGACAATTGGTCTAACTAGAAATATGGTTCTCTCTTCCCCCCCCCGAAAGACAGAGCAAGAAAAGAAATGGATTTTAGATCAAGTAGCTCAGCGAAAAATGACTGATAAGAGAACACGAGAAGTACAGTTCCTTAGCTTCTCTAGAGGCTAATTCTGGTACAATTTGCGAATTATGTTAGCAGCTTTGGCCTTACGATAAGAGTGCTCTTACCAAGGTAATGGCCCGTATCTAAAACATTGAAACAATGAAGTCTGCAGGGCTTAAGTGTTCCCATAGTCATACAGGTTATAAACAAGTTATTATTTTATCTGGATACCTAAATCAAAGGAACCCCCCCACCTTCTGGTTGAGAGATGACCGACTCTACCACTGAGCCACAGCCGCCTCACAAAGTGTGGCACATAATCCCATTTTTAGTGCTCAAATTTGGCAATCTGTGCTCTTTAAACTAAACAGATACTTAATGTCAATTAGTGAGCCTTAGATGTGTTAATCATTGGATTTTATAGCTAGCTATTTCCCCCTTTCTTGTCCCTTTGCCAAACTGAGCTAATTGGCTAATTAGTTGAGCACAATCTGATGAGGATGGTAACAGAGTTATTAATTATGTTCTATAGCTCTTAACTAAATAACAGAGAGATGCATCTCTCAATATTTCAGCCTTTCCCTTTGAACTTGTCTGATATTAGTCTTTGTTCCAGAGGAATACTGTTTGTACAGTTTCAGAAAGTACAATTGGCCAAAGTTGAACCAGAAGTAATTTTGTAAAAATGTAATGGCCAGTTGTGGAAATACTTTTGCCATTTATCTTAGCTTGGTCTTTTGATTACATTTGGCCAGCCAGAGGGTTGTTTACCTTCTGTCTGCTGACTCATAATACTTGGACCATCTGAGGTGTTTTTAGTGATATTGCTGCCTTTCCAGAACTCTCTGAGTGTAATGTTATAATTACAGATAGAAAAGGGTGGCCAAATGTTCAAACATTTAGGTGGGTTATGAACTTGAAATCTTCTTTAAGAAAAAAAAAACAAATCAGAGTGAAAATAGAAGCTTAGAAAACAAGCACAAAGGAGATAGATTTGCATTTGTGTAAATTTGCACATCAGATTTAAGCATTTGGCCAAAGAAGTGGCAGCATAGCAGTGTGGTCACACCTGTTTTCCAAGGTCAAGAGAGTTTACACCTTCTTTCATGGATGCACGCCAAGCCAACTGTAACAGCACCTTCTGCTCTTTTGACAATGTGTTATTGACAGATTGGAATTCCATGACAACATTTTCCAAATACTTCAAGGCAAGCCTTCAGCAGACTTTTCATCCATCCAGCTATTATTAGCTGCTGAAATTCACATAGACCTCTGGATGATGAGGGATTGCCATTGTTCAGTCTCTCGCTCTGTGGTTCATGTTTCATTATGGTCCAAAGAGATAATACTGCTCAAACAAACCCTAACCGCCTCGTCCCTTCATTTGCTCTCATCATTATCAAAAACTAGAGATAGTACTGCTGAGGCCCCCTCCCTTTCTCGCCCCTCACTCACCCTCTTTCTCTGTTATAAGAGGCGCTCTTTGCACTTAGCCACAGGCCATTAAAGTTGTCCCACAGCAATAAGCCTTTGTCTGTGTGACCAAACAGTTGATGCTTGATAAGCGTAATCCAGGCCTGTGTTTTAGTCCCCTGAATGGTGCTGTGTGGGCTGCGAGGCCCTTCACAAAGCAGCTACCACTAAATTGCTCACTCTTGCTTGCCTTTTGTCTCTGGATTTGTGAAACACTTTGAGCCGCTTTGCAGTTCTGAGGGCAGTGGCCTCTGTGGGATGGAGTTTACTGAGGACTGTGTTTGTAGCTGCAATGACCACACATGACCAGAATATTGTCCAGTTTCAGTTCATGTGTCATTGTAAGGTAGTGAGGGTTCGTCACACTGTACGTTTCAAAATGAGGACTGGGAACAATTCTTGAGCTTATGTTCATATTATAGCAGACATCACAACAACTTTAATGATGCCAAGCATAGTTTTTTTGTACTTGTTCTTTACAATTATCTGAAGTGAGCTGGCAGCTAATTTGTTTTTGATTGAGAAAGGAGTGGAGACAGAGAGGGTTGAATCACAAAACAGCTTCACAACCACTCAACACAATATTCTGTATTAAAATCAAGTCCTTGGGTTTGTTTATCAAGTCATCATTTGATGGATAAACTCTTAAGTGAAATATTTACTGTCTGCTTTGATTGTGAATTACAAGGTGACATTTTTATACTGTTAAAAGTAAGCTATAGTTGTTCCAATACAACTCTCATTATTGGTTTAGGTACCAGGTTCTGAGGTACTGAAGCCTGTCAGCACAGGGGAGCTTTAAATCTCTTGGTCTCACGTTTCAAGCTCCTTTGCATCACTTTCATATGCAGTCTATTTCTAACACCATAACCAATAAACACCCCCAAATTCAACTGGTTTCAGGTATGCTAGAGAGTGTAAGGCTGACTTTTTTTCAAAGTTAGCTAAATGTCAGCAATCGCTGTTTTTTCATCCATATCATGTATAACTTATTTTATTTACTCTGTAGTATCAGAGGGGTTCTTAATTCTGCTGATATTCCAGTCTAGGTGTTAGTATTGGTATCAGGATGGAAAAACTATTTTAGAACATCTGTAAGATGGTCTTTGAGGTGTTTTAACGCCCCTTTCCTTTTTTCTGTCACTGCCTTTACTCCCAAGCAACACTACGGTCATCCACTTCCAACTAGCTTTAGCCACAATCCCATTAATTGTATTAGCGCTCAGAGGGGACACAGCCTAGTTGGATTAATTGGCCTTCACTATGCAAAGCAGGCCCGCTGTAACAGAAATTCAATACCAAGGAGGCCTGATGAGTGATTACAAAAACATTTCACTGCCTGCCCAAAGTTTAAGAAGATATGATCTCATAGGGTGTTATTTTTTGTTCCTGCCCTGTCATTTGTGTCAACATGCATCCACTCAGTGTGCTTAAACAATGGCTGAAATGGTGAAAATGCCAATGCCTTGTTTTGTTTCTGTCTAACATGTCAAAGGATGTCGACAGTGTTCACCATCACTCAATTCCCATTTATGCAGACTGGAGCAAAGCTAATGCCTCCTGTATGTCCCCTTTGGGCTCCCATACATCAGCCCCTCGACCCATGGGAGAGGTTCAGAGAGGGAGGGGTGATTTATTATTGAAAAGTATGTAGGAGTTGGGTGAGGTAAGGGTTCTCATAAGGCATATTTTTTTCTTTGAATGCAGTGAATCTGCGGTGAGACATTTGCGTAAATGTAGCTGACACATATACACAAGACAGGGAATTGAACTGTGGGATATGTGAGCATCAGTTTGGACTTCTGTACTGAGAAAAACTGATGTCCATTATGAGCATGTGTGAAAAATCAATAGCAAAAAATTACAATATGGATGTTCTGAATTTTATTTTATTTTTTTACATTATTTACTTGAAAAAAATATTGTTAAAAGTTAAATTTTGTTAATGTTAGTAAATTAACACATAATGAACTGCATTGGCTACTTATTGCATTCAACATCATAGAAAGGAGGTCAATTTATAAGATGGGAAAATGAATAAAGTTCATTGCATTATTATTGTCTAAATAAGTCTAATATTGGCTAAAAAAAACCTCCACTACTAATGCCGATACAGCTGATTTATTTAAATCAAGTTATTTTTTGATGTATAATGTTTTAGATTACAGAAAAAAATAAAAACACTTAATGAACACGCAAAACACAGTAAATACAGAAACAGGCCTGTTAGCAAAATTATATTTCTGCAAAACAGGATTACTTGATTCAACCCAAAAGCACATCAGCAGTGGAAAACAGTATAGATAATGTAAATAGTTGGGATGGGAATTTACAGTAATCCCTGTACTTGATTACTTGAATTACCTCATGAACGAGTACTCGAGTACCCGCAGATTATTATTATTATTTTTTAACTGTAAACAGAAAAAGGGTCCATCGGACACGGACCTCCCGGACCGCAATTGTAGACTTTATGCCTGTAAAATGACATAAACGTCCAATATTTAAACATAAATATAAATATACAATTAATAACAGAAAGCAATTTCAACTTCAACGATGTCGCTAACAACGACGTGTGCTAACAGGGCTAGCAAATGACGTGATGCGAGACTGCCTGCTTTCTGTCTCCGCTGTTTTCTCCTTATGCTTTAAGCGCATGTGGTTAAGCATCGAACTAGTATTCCTATGGTATGCAAGTTTAACGGCACATAACTTGCACTGCACATTAACTTCATCGTTCTTGTCGAAGTACTTCCAGACATCACTTTTCTTGACTGACATGTTGCAGGTGTAGCAGACGGTTCTGTTTTTGTTGTGCTTTTGCTTTTGGTGTAATAATAAGTTCCTAGAGAGTTGCCGTAGCTGCCCTAAAACAGTTGTTTTTGCTGAAATCTGGCTCGGTGTGTACTAAAGCTGAAGCCGTGGCCAGAGAAGTCATACGTTTGTATCCCGTTAATTATTTTCCTACCTAGTATATTCACTTAGGCGAAAACAAAAAGCTGGGCACACATGTAACGCTGTATGAGTTCACGAGTAACAAAATATTACTCGAATAATGGGGTCAATGACGAGTACTCGAGTACTCGTACCCATCCTTAATACATAGGACATACAGTTCACCAGTACACTGTCTACAGTTAACTTGCAGTGTGCTGGGTGAGCAACGAGCTTGTGTTGGAAATGATAGCACAGCTACAGCCTGTGCAATACAAAAGTACCTCATATATCTGCGGAATGCCTGCAAAACCTGAATTCTATGAATAATGTACAGTATACAATAAATAAGCAATGAGGTTTTTTGACCGGTCTCGCATGACTCTCAACTATCCTTGGTTATTGTGAAAGGTTGCCCATTCATCAAAGCGTCAGGCAGAACAAGAAAGGTTAAGGTTCATTTTTTTTCTTCTTCTTCCTCTTTTTCTTTTTGGACCCATCAGATAGATAACAGAACACAGATGACTGAATAAATAGTGTATGATGGGAAATCACCTGTCTAAAGCAGTGAATGGAAGACAGCTGTACTTGGCGTATGAAAATGGATTGGAGAATGTACCGCCATTCTTTAACAAATAGTGTTAGGTTGCAGCTAAAGACATGACAGCAGGGAATTGACAGCACCCGAGGAAAACATAAAACCAATGAAACCCAAGAACTACATGATGTCAAAATATTATAAGTATGCCTCCTTGTGCTACACTGAATATTGAACCAAGCTGCTTAGATTAAAACTGAACTATAGTTAATAGAACAAATGCATTATGAGTACAACTGTATTTTCAACATCTGCTACCTCTTCAGCCAAATCAAAATGATGGTGATGGTTGATGGTGATGGTACAATGATGGTTGTACTATATGTACTATTGATTATAGAATAAAGCATAAACCAAACCAAATAAGAATAAACCAATACCTGGTGCTTGACTAATATTTATACACACAAATATAAGTTCAATTTTTGCTCAGTGCACGTACTGAACTGATTCTGAAAACAAATGTGGCTGTCTGCTTAAATTGCGGGCAATGCAACTTAATAGTCGGCAAAACATCTTTTATTCATCACAATGGCAGCACAGCCTCACCGGTCTTTGGTACCCGTTGGAGCAGCTCTGTAATTAAGTGAAAATATAACTCAGTGGATGCAACAGGAATGTCATGTTTTCTGCTTGAAATTTTTGTTATTGTCAGACACCCTCCAGTGTATCTTCAACTTTCAGGTCCTCTTTGTACACACAAAGACTGTAACCTCGGAGACCTCACCAATGTGATTTGCATCATCTTTTCCGCTCGAACGTCTGTTCCCTTTAAGGTGTTTCTGCTTAAAATGTCATGGCTGCGGTGTCTTGGGATGTTGAGTCTCAGATGGTTGCACTCTGGAGCGTTACAGTGTAAATCTGAACCCAGTCATTTAGAAACACTGCCTCTCACGAAAACAGAAACACACACAAACTCACATACATTGAAAAATAAGAAAAGCTAAAAACCTCTACAACATAAATGGTTTTACCATTTTGCCCAATTCTTCCCAAAAATGTACATATATAAATACCGTCTTTCACTTTATATCAGAAAATGACATTGAACATATTTTGTTATAGTCTAGAATGACAGCTCCCATTTAGCGTGTTAGTGTTAATGGTTTTCCTTTTGTCACCTCCAGCTGTTTTCCACACTTGGAATGTAGACTGACAGTGCAGAGTTTAGAAAGATCCATATCCTCCATAATCAGTTGATGGACAGTTTTCACTGTAAATCATCAGCCATTTGATCGTTTAGTGTTCAACCAAATAGCTTTTGCTGAAATGATAGCCTCAGGTCTCACCAACAGATCAGACGTGAATGAGACGTAACATAACATGCCGTGTAATAGATGCTGTAATTTCAAATGCTCCCCATCAAACATATATTTTACTATTAGTGGCCCCCAGTAGAACTCCGGCTCTTGCTTACCCTTACAGTTATACTAACATGCTTTATACATTGATTAATATCAAGTTTTCTCCAATACTCAATTTGGACATAATGCATATAACAGTTTTTAGCACTTTAAATGCCATTGATTAGTTTGAAACATGCTTTACAAATTCATTTTTGATTGATTGAAACTTAATTACAGAATAGCAAATCTTAACATCATAGAAGTTGTAAAAATATTCAACATTTTGTTACTCTTCAATACAGTACCATGTGTTTTATAAAGAATCAATCGCCGTATTTTAATGACCGATAGAAAAAAAAAGTTTTAAAACTTACTTTAAAAAAATACATGTCTTCAGTCATTATTTTAAACCAAATTCTGCAGCGGGTGAAACAGAGAGAGCACAGTTTAACTTGCACAAATACTTTGTCATTGTATTTGGGAAATATAGACATTGTTCAGGAATTTGCCTGCAATTTTGGTAATAAAAAAAAACCCAACACTGAGTGCCTAGAATTTAAAGGATTTTAAAGTTTTGTTTTTTTGCCTCAGTATCGATATAGTTTGATATTTACCAGTATGATATCAGAGTATTGTATTGTGAAAACCCTGCATGATAGTATGCTTAAGATGAACACACAAAATTACAAAAATGTACATTTTAGCAAGGAAAGTCACACACAAATCTCCTTTAAGTGCCTTTAAGTTAAGCCCTTAGTACTGCTGGCTCTCCCTGCTAGGTTTTCAATTCCAAGCCCCACTATCTACACTGTGCTGTAAAGAAATGTTTTTAAGTGAAAGTAAGGTATTCAGTGTCGACAAGTACTGCATAATGTCCTTTAGTATGTGAATTCCAGCTATATTCTTTCAGATCTGAGGTCACAGCTTAGCTCTGGATGAGAAGGAGAAAGTTAAGCAGATGCTGTACGAGCTCTTGGGGCTCGGGCAAACTACTTTTTATTCTCCCAGGGTTTACCGAGGGAGAACTGTAACTATTTCTATTCTGATAGGAAGAAAGTATGAAGACTGAAGGGCAGTATCAGCTAAAACGGTTTGATCTCCCCACCAGCTGATTTACATTTGTGGAGCACAGTCCTAATCTGCCCATTTATAACCACCAAATAAAGGAACAGAGATGGATAGAAAGAGAGCGAGAGACTGACCTGAAGCCAATCCAGCCCGATATTTTGTATATCCTCGAATCTGTCTCTCTCTTTCTCTCTTACTCTTTCCCCGTCTGTCTCTATTCTTGTCTTTCCCTCCTCCTCTTGTCGCTCTTTCTGCATCAACATCCGTCCCGTCACTTTCTGCTGAACTGCCTCTCTTCTCTCTACCCATCTCCCTCCATCTTTCATTCTCTGTTCTCATCTCCCTGAAGGGCCCCCATCTTATCTCTGCGATGAGCTGAACTGCCACAGAAATGCATTGGTCTTCATCTCTGTCTGTATTCCTCCCTTCTGGGTTCCAGCGAGGCACATTTGGGAGGATAGATGCAGTTTAATGAAGCATTTGCTATGTGCATGTGTGTAAATATGTGTGTAAATATGTGTGCGTGTGGCATACAAATGTTTCCTTCTATGTATACTCAAAAAGTGCACCTCCTGCACACTTGACAACATTATAAACCTCTATGGTCTCTGAACCATGAGTCCCCCTTGGACTTAACATGAAATAGTTTCCTGTTCAAGGAGTTTATTCAAAACTTCCTAATGCAGTAGATACCCCTTGTGTGTTTACCTCATGAGATGAAGTATGCCCAAAAACATGTTGCACATCCAAAGCGTAAAACATCATTTAAATTCCCCCATTAATGTGTTGCTGTCCTCTGCATAATAAGAGGAAAGAATGTCATTTCCTTTTTTTTGGCTGCACTCCTGCATACTGTAAGTTCTCTCTCATTCATCACCTCCCTCTCTCTCTTATATAATGAACACACACCCACACACACACCCACCCACACACACACACTATCCCACTGCCTCCGTTCACCCTTGCTGACACAGGTGGTCTCCTCCTCCTCACCTCAAGAGAAGCCTGCCTGGCCCCTGCTGCCTGCACGATCTCCCATGAGCCTCTCTGTAACCATTTGAAGCAAGTCAGGAAGGAGCTACAGTTTAGAACCTGATCTGTTCTGTTCGGCTGCCATCTGGCTGCCCGGCATTGCGTGGCATTACGATGATGCCTGCAGATGTAGGGGAAATCTGTTTGCCTCCAATGCAGGTTGTTTGGTTTGTAAAGGATGTCACGCTGGCAGATGTTAATGGCATGCATGTATGCACATACAGAACAGTATATGTAATATTCCTGCATATCCGGCGGGGTATTTTTCATCAGGTAAAGGCCCAAGCCAACGCCGTGATGTGTGTGTTTGCGTGTGTGTGTGTGTGTGTTATGATTTATTGGTGAACGGATGTGTGTTGTTGCTGAATCTGCAACCGTGCTCCAGTGCCGGCAACTGATCTTCATAACAACATTGTTGTTCTCTGTTAGCAACAGGGACAGCGGAGAGGAGGGAGAGGAATAGAAATTCAGAGAATGAGTGTTTCTTCACCTTCACCAAAAAACGATGCAGTGATTAATTATGTGTCGATGTTTGTTCTCAAGAGAGACAGTGTAAAGCAGAGGGAGCGGATGCAGATATTGTTGTCTGACCCTGACCTTGGTCTATAGCATTCCCTCTGGTACTAAAAACAATATGTCCTTTTATTTTCACTGTAATTAAAACTTAAGTATGTGTGGGAGCAATTTTATTGAACACAAGTTGAAGTTTACAGCACTGAAGACAAACAGCCATGCTTTCACCAACACTGCAGATGCTGGCACTGTCGTTTCTTTTACCCTATGTTTTTAATGTTATTAGTACTCATAAGACCTTTATTTATAACATTGCCCCACTTACACAGTATAGATTTTATTAGTGTTAAAGGGTTACAACAGCTATTTAGTGCTACACAGTTATGATTTAAGGGAGACTAAAAGAATGATGACGATAGTTGTTCAATAGAAGCCAAGATTTCCTTACTTTACATCTTAGAAATGGGTTAAGCTGAAAATACAAACAAGATCCCAGCCTTTCCACAACAATACTCTTTCTTTAGCGCTGTGATCATGTTGGATTAATGTTGGGTCTTTGTAAATGACATCATAAAGAGTATGGTCTAGACCTGCTCTTTCGATGAAGTGTCTTAAGATAACATTTGTTAAGAATTGGCACTATACAAATAAAGATTGATTGATTGATTGATTGATTGATTGGACCCTCCATGCCTGCCAAACAACCGCCATGACTGTTTCCCCTCCCTCAGTTCGTAATGCAGTTTTTTTATTTTCTGTTGACAAACTGTTGTCTCGAGCCCATGCTAACATAATCCTGATGACATCATCAGGGCTATTTTGTAAGACTCAACAAAAGCTCCTCGAAAGCCGCAGAAGGCATTATACAGCTGTTCTCACAGGCTGTGAAGTCCTCATGGCCCCTTTCAAATCCCCGATAGCATATTTTTAATTCTCTGTACAGTCTGAGAATGCTCTGTGAACATCCAATATGACCATTTACAACACAGCTGGCTGCTTTGAGTACTGCACATGTAGTACAGATGGTAAGTTAATGGAAGTTCGGGGAATTCAAAGTGCTTTACATGAGCATATTTAAAACAGTTCATACTTCAGTGAAGATACGGAAAGGCATATGATTGCAGGACAAAAAAATATCTTGTAAATATCTTTGACTTGTTAAACAATAGTCAGTGTTATAAAAAAGGTGGTTACAAATGGGACACAGGTTGGATAAATTCAGCAAAGTAGGCAGCTGCACCTGGGCCTGGGCGCCCTGGGGCCCCAACATTCACTGTGTCCCACTCAGTTGTGGTAATTTGATTAATCTGAGCTTTGTTTGTAAGCAGGGGAATCTTCTCTGCTAAAGCACTCTTTTCACTAAAGTGGTGGTTCCCACTCCATTACCTTATTTTGAGTCCTGACATGAAGAGTCTTATAAACATATATTGTGCTGATAGTTTTCACTTTCTTAAATTAATAGTTGACATTCATTGCTGTCTTTCATTCTCGAAAGAGGACTC
Source organism: Labrus bergylta (assembly GCF_963930695.1). Taxonomy (NCBI): domain Eukaryota; kingdom Metazoa; phylum Chordata; class Actinopteri; order Labriformes; family Labridae; genus Labrus; species Labrus bergylta. The sequence goes on along the minus strand of NC_089199.1, from coordinate 7,505,370 downwards.
TGGCCTTGTCCTCCTTTATGTGTATTTTGACCCCCATCCCAGGGAGACTTTTTTGTATTGTATTCTATCAGGTTGCTGAATAAAAAACATCCTAATTGAACATGTTCATAGTTTCCAAAAATGTGAGTTTAACAAATTCCATCACACCAGTATGAAAAGCTGGGTTAAAGACATTGTTTGATCATTTCTGTACCACGCTATTATTGTATTTTGAACATTTCCATTGCCTTTTCAGAATTTACTAGGACTGTATTCTGCATGATCACGACTTCACTTTTTTCATTTCAGCATATACTGACAGCAAATTCTGCTTGTTACCTGTTTCCTTCTTTTAATTAAGTCTGAAAGCCTTAAACTGGTGCTACAACAGCCATTTCCCCACAAAAACAGGCAGCACACTAAAGGTTTGCTAAAACAAAATTTTAGTGTTTTGAGGATTTGCATCTGTAAAGGCCAGCAAGAATCCCACTGAGGTCTGAGAAAAAGATTTAATGGGCAGTTATGCTTTTACGGTGCATCATGGCCAAGGGCACAAATAGAATTCACATGATGTTGAGTCTGCTGTGATCAATAACCTGTAAACCAAGGATGGATGGGGAGCTGTTATGGCCATAAAACACAAAGCCACTTGTATTGACACGACCATCCATACTACTCTGCTAGCTCTCTCTCCATTGGAAAGGGAATGCTTTCCACCTTTTTCTACCTTTGTTTTCTTGGTGTTCTATCGATGCTCTTACATTTTATGAAAGCCCCCATCAGTAATTTTAAGACTCGAGGAGTTTCTTAGAGATCACACAATTTCTTCAAATGTTTCCTTGGCAGTCCTCCCTCTCTTGAGTTTCATGGACTGCATTTGGACATTGCATTTGAGAGTTTCTCTTCAAAATATATTTTTAAGTAACTTGAAAAGAAAATAATATGTTGGTTTATGCAAAAGTACGTGTGGTATTCCATAGGCATGTCCGACTATGTACAATTTTACTTTATTATTTCTTCATTAAATCAGCCAAAAAACAGATATTCAATGAAATAAATTTGTATTCACGCTGGGATGGAAAAGAAAAGGATACAAAAATAAATGTAGAGCCTTAAATAAGTATTTTTGATGTACCAGACCAATTAATTCAGGAAAAGTTGAGAGAAAATTGGGAATATTTTGAATTTGTTGGTTGAAAAAGACCACAATGTGATGAAACTCTTTCAAGTTTGCATGTCTTTTCTTCTCAAGCCTCTGAAAAGAATAGTTAACAAGAAACACTGTCTATGCATCACAAAGTAAAGACTCTTTATTTATCTTCAAGTAGGCCTTTATGTTTCAGCCGTGGGTGAATAAGTGATGGAGTCAGTCAGTCAGTCAGTGACTGAATTGTGTTGTCTTTTATGATTAACGCAGTTGGTAGATAAAGTTTAAAATAGCAGATAAGCAAGTAAGGTCAAATAAATAAGTAGAAGCAGCTACAACACGTAGTAAGATTAATGAATTAACCTTAAAAAGGAAGCTACTCCCACATGCTTCTCGTACAAACTTCTTTTGCCTACAGCTTTACTCAGCTTTACTCAAGATGCTCTGAAAAATGTATGCTCGATAGGATATTTGATGGAAGTGATATGTATTGATTTTTAATCAGAGACTTCTGCAGCTTTTAAGATATTGCCTCTGCAATTAGAGCATCAGCATTGACCCATTACGCTGAGTATTGCTTTACACCTAGTGTATTTTCATCATTTGGAAATTTCATGATAATGGAGTAAACTATTTTGAGCTCTATTTCAGTTTCCCTAAGTGCTCATCTGAGAAAAACACTGTTAACTGAATTAGACTTTATGGTTCATTAAATATCATTTGTGTGCTCATGAAGCCGCTCTGCCCAAGAATAAAAAGTCTCTGTGAGTAACACTAAGAAAGCAGAACTGTAGGACACTATTTCAAGTTTCTTTTTCAAATAAGAAGTACTCTGTCCTCAAAGCAGACTTTGCTTATTCAGTCTGAATCGGTCTTGCCATTCAGAAAAAGGCTAAACCCTGAGCGTGCCACTGAATTGTTCTAGTAAATGTTATTCACTCACCACCAAAAGAAACAGGATCAGTTGTCAACGCACTTTTCTTTCCCAGCCTCACACGTTACAGACAATTCAGACATGTTCAAGAACAAGTTGTTACTAGAACATGTTTGTGGCTGAGTGACTCCACTGGAGTGACATTAGATAAGAATGAATGAGTTGGGCCCCTTTTTTGTTGAGAAATAGTTTATCTAGGCTAAATACAGTTTCCTCAGAAATGTGTTTGTAATTGCAAATTATTTGCAGAATTTGTTCTTTCTGGGGGTCTCCTGAGGTAAGACATGACGACGTGGAAGCGGCCCGAAGCAACAGAGTCTGCTATACGATGCTACGATGAATTTTTGCCTTTATATCAATTAGTGCTGCAACAACGAATCGATAAAATCGATAAATAAAAGTGTTGGCAACGAATTTCATTATCAATTCGTTGTGTCGCGCGATTAATGCATCACTCCCTTTGTCGCAGACTCTGGTGACGTGCACGCCGAACTGTTTACATGCCGACAGCACAGCTAGAGCGTGAGAGAGTGGAGCTGGTATTTCGGAGAGAACGGTTCAACCGAAATCTTCTAAAGTGTGGGAGCACTTCACAATGCATAAAAACAAGTTAGTTGCAAGCTTTGCAATAGCAATATGGCGTGGCATGGGCGCACCACAGTGATGATGCAGCATGCCTAGGAAGGGAGCTTGACAGCAGGGTAAGTCACTACAAAATCCCATGTTTGTTCCGTTTTCAAGTAAGAAAATGTAACGTTAGTCTCTCCGGTTGCTCGGCTGGTTAATGACTGCGGTAGAGCAACTTTCTACTTTGCCAATGCCAAACAACCTTAGACTACAGAAAACTTTTTATTATTTTGCCTTTTAGGCCCACTTTCAATACGTTGTCAGAGATATTGACATATTATTTTCTGTTGACGTTGGAATATATTTGTGTAGGTGTGTGTTTTACATTTTATTTTTATGTTTTTTAAAGCACTTGGTCAGCTTGCTGTAAATAAATAAACAATTCAAAATGAATGTACTTATTAAAATGATTTAATAATTAAGCTTCCAGTGTTAATTTTCTGTAATAAGGTGAGAGTTAATACACTGCAGTGTATGCAAGTGCATTTAGACACTTAATTCAATTTGCGTAAATAAGTCGTTTGTAGGGTACCTGTATGAGTGTAAATAAATATATATTATAAAAATGTGTGTTGTCTCTGCAAGTGCTCTTTGGGTTACTTGCTTGCCTTTACATAACAATAATTCATAACTTAAACAACAAGGGCTGTGCTGTTTTACAAACTAATACTATCTTTGTCATTGCAGAAAACAATCATGTACACCACAGCAAGCATCCGTCTTAACAAATAGCATCCTCAACATGCTCATCGCTGACATGAGGCCCCTGACGATGGTTGAAAATGAAGATGCAACTTCACTACAATGATCCCCACCTTGAACCCTGGCTACACTCTTCCCTCAAGGACGGAGACGTCCAAGCTTTTGTTTGCACTGTCAATGAACTAATGTTCTGTTTTTGAATAAATGTATGGAAATTCAAAATGTTTTTTTTTTTTTTATCCGATTCATTGATTCATTGGAAAAATAATGAATCGATTATTAAAATAATCGTTAGTTGCAGCCCTAATATCAATGGTACGTGTAGTTCGACAGACTCACAATATCATCAAAAGAGTGGAGAACAACATACTGATGAACAGTAAACATAATGCTTAACAGAGATCGTATGTTCGATCGTATCGTGCATACAGTCTTTGCTCTGTCTCTAGTCACAGGATATAAATGTCACCCCCTTCCACCTGGCTCGATCTGAATTCTCCGGATAATATCCTGCTGCGTTCTCACATCAGCTCATTCGGATTTGCTTGGGTGAAAATACTAGGGGGCTGGCAGGAGAAACTCCAGGTAAAGTCGAAGTGAAAAATTTTAGATACCAAATTCTTATCTTAATCAGGCTGTAATCTGCCGTAAATATGCGGTGAAGTTGATCATTTTTTCATGAGGCCAAATGGCAATCAGATCACTTTTGGAGCCAGCCGCAAGTGGTTGGTTGAGGAACTCATGTTTTTGGCAGCTCTGCATCGGCACCATTTTTCATCCCTCGAGGGTGCTGCTTCAGTGTAGTAGGAGGTCTCATTAATCATCCATCTAGTAGTTGTCCGACAGTGGGGTTTGATCCAGCACTGAAATTACCCCTGAAATCTATATTTTACTGATTGAATTTGGTGTTACACATGCCTCTGGAGTCATTTATTGGTAAATCTGTGTCTGCGCCTCTGTGGTGTAGTAGCAGTGGCGACCTGATCTCTGCAAGAATCTCTTCCACCAGTCAAAGTGATTGGATCTGGCATGCCAGCTTCAGTTAGTGTGGACCATGTGCCCCTTTTTAGTGCCAACACATGTTTCTTGCCAGTGTCCCAGCAAATTAAAAGTTACAACTCTTAAAAGGCGCCTCTAGGAATCCCTTCTTTATGAAGTCTTCCTGCAATTAGGGGCACATGATTGAGGGACTGTCAGCTCTGCTTAGAAGTATTTCAGAGTTTGGCTGTCCTTTGTAATGCATGATTTGAAAAACACTTATGGTGCATTCGAATTGTCATTTTTGCTTAGGAAGGTTCCTAACTGAGTGAACTGAACTGGAAGCATTTAAATGGTAAGAGTCGTTCAAATTCTCTAAAAGCTAAGGAAAGGTGGGTCAGTACTTCCTATATAACCTCCTTTGGCATAGGATACACTGGACCGTCCTTTACCAAAGGAGATGAGATATGCCGCCCCACAAATCCCTGCGACCTCAACATTTAAAGCGAGTCGCGCATCCGACCGTTCACGATCATTAACGATGACCATAAAGTGACACAGACCATGTAAGGGATGAAGGGATAAGAGACATTTTTAGCCAGATGATGTTTTATTCAACGTATTTCATTCACTTAAGAATGCTTTGTGCAGTTGTACATTTGTATGCTTAAAACATTATGTGTAGGCTATATCTTGCATAAATGTAACAATTAATTTCATACAATCACACTTATTTTTATGTTGATTTATGAGTGGACAGGAAGCTGATGGTTTCACTTTTGTTACTTGTGGCCTGGTAGTCTATATTGCTTTTATTTCAGTCCCAACCTTGTGGTGATTAAGATTATTTCACCGGTAAGAAGGCACAGGGGAAAGTTTTTTACCTGCGCCTTTCCCTAAGTCCTTTATGAATTCTCCTAACATCTTTCCTTAACCTCATGACGGTTAAGTTAGTGGATAGTGAAAGGAGATAGGAGGGACAATTCGAACGCACCCTTAGTCTGAACTAACAATCAGACTCAAGTGCTATTTTGTTTCACTGCATTTATTCAGCCCAACATTGTGTGACATTTAGTTTTATTTCACCTTAAACAAATTTAAAGTCACGGAAGTAACGAGGATCCAGGGACTCTCCTCAGAAAATGTAGGATTGATTTGAACTGATTTCAAAGATGATTAAACTTACATTTCAATTCAAACTAGACGAGTAGTCAAAATAGAGCATTTTATATTCAACACAGCTGAACACTGAATGACAGCATCTGCAGATAAACATTGTCAAATTCTACCTGCCTGTGCTGGTTGTGAATTACTCCTGTAGATTGGTTCCAGTTTAATCAGACACAACCTACTGTAAATACAACATAATCTCCATATTCAATATCAAAATACTGCCAGACTGCTCTGCGCTACACGGGATGTGATCTACTATTCTGGTTTACATTTGGGTAGTAGAGCATTATGGCAGTTGCCATTTACCAGAGCTACAGCTTTGGCTAGTGGTTGGTGGATGCGTAACAGCTTAGAGGCAACCTTTAATCAGTGTGTTATGAACTAATTTAAAAATTAATAATTAGTTTAACTTGTTAGACTAGTTATTCTGGTGACCAGTAGCATTGTTGTCAACGCCGCTAAGGACGATAAATGCTAATATGTAATGTCAAACTTATTCTTTTATTTTAACCAAGGTATATGGCATACTTAACTTACCCAAATCATACCAAACAACTTCAACAAAAGACAGATCTTGATCCGAACGAGCCCCTGATTGGGTTTTTGTTGCTTAGGTCCTGTGGGACCTGTGAATACATATTTTATTGAGTGCATATATATATATATATATATTGGATTTTCTTAGAGGTATCTATGATTTGGATGTTCATGTATGAACTGTTTAGAATATTAAAGTTTAAGTTGAGTATTGAATATTACATGAATGTAGCATATTGAGTAACATACTTATTGAAAACCAGAACAAAAAGACAATGTGAACAAAGAATCAGCAATCTGGATGAATGTTGTGTTTTTGCCTGCTGTACTGTAACCCTCCCTCAACCTGCTATCCTCTCACAGTAAGGGAACAATGAGCTCACACAGCCACTCTTGTTTCAGGAAAAGAGGACAAAGTGTGGTGCAGTTTATCCTTTTCAGAAGAACAAAGCATAAAAAGCTTTCCTCCAAAGAGACATGCAGAACCTCATCACTTTGTAGGTTTCTCTATTCATCTCAGCAGTCATTTTTTCTTCTTTCTTATTTTTTGTTCAAAAAACAATCCCAGGAGTCTTTTACCTACTGGCCACTTGTAACACAGTCTTCTGTTTTTAAACCTCTGCAGAGGTGTGCAGAGTAAAGAACGTCTCATTCTTTGAAATACCTGATAGAACAAGACACAGGGAGGAGAGAAGTGTGTTTGAGAGGTGCTGCTTGATCAGAAGCACGCTGCTTGAAGGAAGGAGTGTGAGGGGTGTCTTACAGCAGAGGCTTGTGCTACATGGGTTGTCTGCACCTCATCGTCCTGGATGATCTGCGCCGTAATGACTTTGGACTCTGCATGGAGTTGTAGCACCGAATAATGAGGTGAGAAATGTAGTCAGGGTGCAGAGGAAGAGTAGACGTTTCATGTCAGTGAGTTCAAAAACACCAAAGACATCACTTAGAGCTCTGTGACACTTGATATGTCAGATTTTGTGACTTCAACACAAATGTGTTGAAGTTTGTAGTCAGCTTCAGTTTCTGTTAGGTGTGTTATATGTGTGTATCCTCTCTCTGGGGCCTGCTTCATGAACAGCATGTGATCTCCTCAGTTGATTTTATAAATACAGAAAAGTGCAGAGATGAACTTTAAAATACACGTAGAAGTTGAAGCGAATTATGTTTCAATAAACTGATACTTTAACTCAAGATTCATTTAACTACAATGATTACTGCTACTGCGGTATCACAATGTACACCTTGTTTTGCTTAATGGAACTCATGTAATTGTTTATTGTTTATGTTAATTGTTCTGCTTACCCATACTGATTGATCACAAAAGAGAAATGAAAAAGTATTTTAATGATCAATCAACATGTAATCTAATACATTATGATGTCTGCTTGTGAAAAAAATAAAAGATTCATTAAACTACATTTGTCAGTCAGTTTACCTAGACTTTCTGCTGTTTTGTTTGATAAATGGTCAAATGTTTCATAAATAAATTCAACTTTCTATTGACAGAATGATTAATATTCAATTGATTGCTTCTGAACTATTTCCTTCCAATCCAAACCAATCCGAATATATTTATAAAGCACATTTAAAAACAACAAAAGTTGACCCAAGTGCCGGACAATGAAACATGAACAAACTCAATAAAACACAGACCAATGTAAAAACAGCAGGACATGAAAAGTAAAAAGTGTTAAGACAAATAGGAAGCGATTACAGGAAAAAAGCCAACTCTCAAGCAGATTCAAAAGACAAGGTTTTAAAGTGTGTTTTAAACAGGCAGTGTGGGGGACAGACCAACATAAGGAGGCAAAGCATTACAGAGCTTTAGCGCTTCTACTGACCCTTGAACTTCAACCTTGACCTCCATTCAGTCATGCATGAATATAGCATAATTCAGTGATATTAAATTGCCCATGCTTTATTTGCAGTAATTGACCATAAATTTGGCACATAGTGGCTACAAACATGAAAAATAAATAAACACAAATGAATTTACTCCATAGACACTTCTTCTGACCCCAAATTTGCTTGCCTGCCCTTCCATAATAACTCCTGAAATATAGTCTGCTCCTCTAGAGATAAAGCTATTATCAGTGCATCCCTAAGTAAAATGTTGTTTATTCTGTTAATTACCATTCCTTTTTATATGCTGTACTGTAGCCGGGGGGGCTATCGTGCGCATGCAGCCAGGCAGAGCCTGTAAAAACCCTTCTGGAAGATTCATAAAAGTATAAACCACGGGCAACTCCTCCTGAGGGCCGTTTAATGGCTCTCTGTCTTTGAGTAAGTGTTAAAATGTAAATGATGGAGAATTTTACACTTCTCAATGACAGCCTGGGGAACAGTGAATGGCAAACCCAGGGTGGATCCCTATATGGCAACACTTTCAAATAATTCCTGCTATTGTGAATGACCAGGATAGATCCACACTATTGTAACATAAAAGCCACAGGACTGCAATAAAGAGATGCACCTTTTCACGTCTAACTGGCTGTATGAAGATAGAAACAAGGCTAATTCAATCCGTGGGGAGTTTACGGAGCCTTTGTGGGAGATGATGCTCATTTCTTTTTTACATCTTTACTATGGCAGCTCCATAATCTCACAAGTACATTTACAGGCTTTAACAGAGCCATAATGCTCAGTTAGATAGCCGGGCTTGTCAATAAGGAGAATGACTGACTCACTTCAGCGAGAGCTTTTGGCTGAACAGTTGTGATGTTGGTGAGTGAAAATTGACATCTCCCCTGAGATGCTGCACCAGTTATCAGAGAGAAAAAAGGCTATAAGCCAGCTGTTCTCCCACTGTGAGTGGGGAAAATCGTTTAAGTACAAAGTGTCATAAATCTATCAAAGAGACTGAACAGCAGGTGTTCTCTGCAAAGTTTCTTGGGCTCCCCTCACTTTAATACACAAACAAGAGCATCAGAACAAACCTAAATATTGGATTAACTTTTTTTCAATAGGACATACCGATATATATTTTCATTTCATTACTTTTATATATATTTGAGTGCTACCTGAACATATCAATCACAAGAACAAATTCATTGAAAAATAACATTATATCTGTTAGAATCTATACTTTGCAACAAGTTAGAAACAAAACCAGAAGTAGAAGGTTCTTTATTAGCCATGCAATCTAGTAACAGCTATTCTAAATTAAAAAGCCTATCTACACTTTCTAGCAAAGTGTGCTGAAATAATGAATTACATTTAATGCATGCTACATTATGACTGTTATAGCTTAAATACACAAACTTTAATGCCAATTAGACAATGGTAAAGAGTATTCTTTTGGCCATAGCCTTAATGCTAGTCAGTCCTGACACTCGAAGCTCAGAGGACAGACAAAATCCAGTTTGCACACAGCCTCACATGACCTGCTCCGCAACCTCAGCAGGTCATGTGAGGCTGCTATTTCACACATCTCTTATGTAGTCTAAATCCCCCCAGGAGCCCCACAGAGTTCCTTTTCATGCTGAAAGTTAAACATAAATACTTGTATAAAATGTCCTGTATCACAGAATTTGTTCATCTAATGAAATAATATTTTTAGTTTCTGGTTCAATATGAAGTTTTGCTTGGTACGTAAAATAAAGTGCTGAAAAATATTTTGCATATCGTTTTATAGGATGTGTGTTTATTTTGGATGATGATTTTATTTACGATCGAGCAGAAATTACTGTGAATTTTAAGACTAGTGTGCCGTTTTTCTTGATAAATCACTGAGTTCTTGTAAACTTAATTTCATGATCAGTAGCACCACTGTAGGAGCTGCAAGGTGTTAAGTGTGGCATAGTAAGTACGTTTTTTCTTCTTACATCTGGCCACATTTGTGTCTGAGAATGTCAGTCTGAGCTCAGGGCCATATGTTTGAGTCTTTTAAAGCCTCCTTCGTGAATAACAAATGTGCTGATGCTGAGCTCTCTCTGCTCTCTTTCTCAGCTCGTTTCAAATGAAATAGATACTGATGGTTTGACTAATGGCAATCATCAAAGGTCGACTTAAAAATGTGAAATTATCGTAGAAGAACCAGCAAATATCATCCCATGAAACACCAGGTAGAAGATATACAGGCATGGGCAGTGATGTGTTGCTCATTATTTAAAAAACATGCTTATTAGAGGCCACTATTGCAAGAGTGTAATCATAAGGCAACTGTGCAGACTTGAATATTCTCATTATTCCTACCTTTGGGCTTCAAACAAACTCTGATCCTTCTCCTGTGAGCAAATTTTAACTTTCGAAACATATCCCCGCTTTGATGAATCTTTGATTTTGTGTCATCTTCTGAGTCAACAACAAAGAAGTCCTTCATTAACCGGAGTGCGCCAGAGGTGAGGAGGGGAGAAAGAGTGCTGGATAGAAGATTACAGGGCTGCAGATTAAAACACACACTTTTAACACAGAGCAGCCAGACAGGCGAGGAAGAGAGGAAACCTCAAGGAGACCAAGAGATCTTTGAAGTGACACTCAGGACTTCTTTGAAGCGGCTCTCTTGTCCAGAAGCAAAGAGGGGTCTGAGCTTTACCTTTGGATTTGGCCTCACAGTTTCACCTTTTTTATGACAAAGTATACAACATAGCTGCAGTGTGCATTTAGAGTAGTGTAGATGTAGTCTCCGTCCAGTGAGCTGCTCAAATGTTAAAAGAAACTAGTTTGATTTAAAAGTAATCACTTTGAGGCACATCGCTGGTGTGGAGGAACATGGAGTCCACAGGAGCATGCCAGAAATCATTTGCTGCTGCACTCATCCAACAGATTTGCATGTTTGTGCCATCAGTGGGGAAGTGTTGGCCTCAGGCATCACTGCAGATTGGGACAGTGAGATCAGGCCTGTAATATAAACTGTTCTCCAGCTTCCACCAATATTATCCCAATCCTAGATTACCAGTTGGCGACAGTTTTTTTCCTTCAAACTTCACTACTGCTTACAGACTGAAACTCTTAAACACAACTATTGAAAAACTCTTTAATTGATGTGTCTCTAAGCCCAGTCACCCTTAGTGACTGTTGCCATGTCTGGTTAGCTCCTATGATGGAACATGCACAGTATACAGTTAAAAAAAATATATTTAGCATTATGGGATTTTTGTTTCCTCAGAAGCGCAGGAAGAAGCTTCACTACACATCCCATGTGTCTTTTCTCTGGAGGAAGGTCCCAGAGTTATAGTTCCTTTTGGTGACAGCTGCTCTCTACTTCATCTGCAAGGTCACGAGTGGTTATGTTGTTCTGAGGTTACAAAAAAAAAAAAAAATTGGCCAGCAATATTCTGAGCACAAAATTCATTAATTTCTGAACTCGAGAGAAAAGAGAGAAAGTAAGACCAGAGCCTGTGGAGTCAAAAATTAAATAAACCGGTTTTCAGAAACAAATTGTTCATGTGCAGTAGGTCGTGTCTGATTGTCAAGGAAAATTCTTCCCTCTGATGTTCACTCAAAGGATTTGCTGTGGATGAAGCTCTGCCTGGAGGGCTTTTTGTGAGAAGTACTGAAAAAAAAATCAAATGATGTACCTTGTTTCCGTAACAACAGCCACTCTCATCATCTCGTGTGTTGCAGAGCCTTATGTAACTTTCCACAGATACTGGATTATTCAACATTTGTTCCTAAATATTGTGACTGAACTCTCTTTCAGTATTTTAAGTTTGTTTACTGATCCTTTCCTGTGGAGAGTTTTCTTTGAATTAGCTGTCAGTTTCTTTTTTTTCTTGCTTTAATAATTTGATAGGGCTGGCTGAATTAGTCACAATTTCATTGTTAGCCAATGTGATTATTTGCAATAAACACATAATACAAGTTGGAATTTAAGCCAATTTAAAATAATGTAATTTTTTTGTAAACATAGAAGTGCTTTTTTTACTCAGGACGAAGGCCTTGGTAAAATGTCCAGACTTTCACTCCATTCAGATGAAGCTCAAGCAATGTTTAGATGCCTTCAGATAAATTGGTGCCAATTTAACAGTCAATTGCTCCCTCTTGTTCATGAGTGAGATTGAGAGGGATCGTGAGATCAACAGGTGGATTGTGGCAGTGCAGGCAGTGATGCAGGTGTTGTATTGGACCGTTATCGTGAAGATTTACTTAGCTTTCGATTTACCAGTCGATTCTTTCCAATCCTCACCTACTGTATGGTTATGAGCTATGGGTAGTGACTGGTAGAATAAGATTGTGGATACAAGTGGCTAAAATGAGTTTCCCTTTGGAGGGTGGGGTGATCGGGTGAGGAGCCAAAATATCCAGAGGGTGATCGGAGTAGAGCCTCTACTTCATCCCATCGTAAGGAGCCAGTTGAGGTGGTTTTGGCTTCGGTTTAGGACGCCTCCTGGACGCTTTCCTTTGGAGGTTTTCTGACCATGTCGCACTTTGAAGAGACCCTCTGTTATTGACCAAAAGCTGGCTGGAGGGATTATACATCCCATCTGGTTTGGGAATACCTTGGAATACCCCAGGAGGACTTGGAAAACGTTGCAGGTGAGAGGAATTTTCGAGTTGACATGCTTTGCTTGATGCCACTGCAACCCAACCTTGGATATGATGAAGAACAAATGGATGTTTGTAATGTGGGAGTAAAAAGAAAAACCCTTTATAAAGATGGCATACTTTTTTTTATCGATACATTTTATTTATCTATCAGTAAAGGAATTGATTACGGAAATGAAAGAAACAAATTATTAGGGGGAAAACAGCTGGACTGCAAACCCTGAGGGGATATTGACTTAAACTGGACATGACCCAGTGGCCCTTGACTTTCTATTGATAAATTCTACTGGATTTTCATTCACATAGCCAGAAGCTGTATGCCTCAAATGCATGCTGTAATATTTTAATACTACTTCAAGCCATCAATCCCAGGACTTCAAACAGCCCTTAATAGCTAAAAATATGATGGAGGACTAATCATAGACGCTTATCTAAATCATAGACTTTTTTTCTTTCTGTTACAGCCACCTCAGAATTCCTTTTTTGGGCTGAGAGTTGCACAAAGAGGACAACGCTCCCACCAGTGTGTCTACATTTTCAGCACTTTTTTTATCGTCAAAGTTCTGGATTGTTGTACTGGGTTGACCCAGACGGCTGTTCAGGGCAGTCTTCCTGCGTCAGGTAGACCACGGGTGCCTCTTAACAGCCTACTTTATAACTCAGTGTTGGCCCTCTGCTCCTGTGTCAGGTTTTATTGGATTGTAAGAATACTTTTCTTGCACAACTTGCTGTGGAAAAAGAGAGAAAAAATGCCATCGTAACAGATAAATATCTCAATATTAACATTAGTTTCTGTTTTTGCACAATTTCAAGGATAAAGCCCTGAAGACTGACCACCTTTTTTTCACGGGGGTCGTTTACAAATTCTCAAGAGGCTTGTTAACAAAAGGAATATAAATACGTTTTTGGATAATTGTATATGAGAGAAAAGACAATTTGAAAAAATTAAATCTCAACTGAAATAATTCCCTACATTATAACAATAAGAATGTCAGCAAAGGTAAAAACTAATTAATATAGTTGCCTTCAGGTTTAGTATTCACATCCTTTAGTAGAGAGACCTTGCCCTAATAAGTCTGTAAAAGCAGAAAAAGACAGACAAACAAGGTTGCCAGTTTGGGCAAGCCACTAGAGAAAGACATCCTTGTACTCGCTCACATTACGGTCCTTCGAGCGGAGCAAATAGGATCTACTGACGATGTTTACCCAGAGGCCATCCAGATCTAATCAAGAGGTGAAAATCTCAGAAGTAAATGAAAACGCTACAAATCTTGCACCGCACCACTGCTTTGTGCCACGGCTGTTTTAAATAGATCAATCGTCTCAGCTCCTATTGTCAGGCCCTTAATATCCTCCCCCCAGGCTTGTGGTTTAGCTCTTTAGTCCCATAAAAACAGACTTGATGGATGGCTTTGCAGCGCTCTGACAGAGGCGAGGGATTCCCCAAAATGCCCCCCCCTCTGCCCTGTTCTCTCCGCTCTCAACAATCCATCCAACCTCCGAGAAACAGTTGGCAGGCTGTTGTTCGGCATTTTGTCAGCCTCAGTTTTCTTTTGTGTTTGATTGAATCACATAGTTCTGTGTTACAGGACAAAGTCTGATTGCAGGACGTGAAGTGTATCTGAAAAGTTTATATGCTGATTGCAGCCGAAAGGCACTGGCTGAGAATCGAAGACAGAAAAATGCAGACAATGAGAAAAAAACAGACGGTACAATCTAGTACAATGTCTGTCATCCAAGCTGAAAGCTTATAGATAGAGTAAGGTTGAAGAGAAGAAAGCAACAATGCAAAAGGTATAGCTCGGACATTTCAAGTTGGGTTGTGTAAGCAGGCACTTAGCTTGGACTGTTAAGAGAAACATATTGGAGTACTGACAATGAAGCTAAGCTATGTACTGATTTGGGTGAGATTATTTTTGCAACTAAAAAGTCCCACCTTAATAAGTTAATATCTGTGTTTGTTTCCCAGGTTTTCACTCAGAGTGACTAATTGACCATTGACCAGAGTGACCATATTCATGTTCTGTAGAGAATATTTAGGGCCTAAAGCCGTGGCTAGCTGGATCAAACATTGATAGTCACTGTAAAGTTGTATGTTTTGGTTTAATTCTCCAAAGGAGAATCATGAGCCAACGTTCAGAAACTGTCAGGAAAGATAACACTGAATCAATGAATGAAATAAGTTACAAATAACCACTGAGATTTTCCCTCTCTCTCACATCCAATTCTGCAAAACATTATTTTTCCCATTTTACACCCTTGTCGTTCATATAGCGAGGTTTTGCTTTCTTTTATTTGTTATCTTTTCTATAAACCTATGACTTGGAAAGCTGTTTTGTGTGAGGCTCTCAGAGCATAACAGAATTTGTACAGTTGAGAAAAGGTAGTACCAAAGAAAAGGGCTCTCCGAGGATTAGATGAAGCTGGGTAAATTCAGCTGCCTGTTTTTACTGGCTCAAATAAGTAGACACTGTCCATAACAGTACATGGATTCTGTGTGGCTGACTTCTCCATACATAAAAGGTGTTGACCGCCATCTACAGTAAGTTATACACTTACACCAAATTACTACCTCAACAACCCCAACTACAATATCCTACTTATCCCTTTAGGAAGGATGTGTGGATTTAGTGTGCGCTGTGCACCATATTTTAAATAATGGCTTCCTTTTTAAATAATAGATTCCTCGCTCACCATCAATGACAGAGAGATATTGATCAGCCTTCTAGTCTTCTCAAGCCAAAGGCTAATATCTGCTGTTTGCTACGTATAAATCTGCAGTGACAAGCAGGTGAAGCCAGAGAGAGAGAGAGAGAGAGAGAGAGAGAGAGAGAGAGAGAGAGAGAGAGAGAGAGAGAGAGAGAGGCACATGAGGCTCCATAAGGCTCAATACAAATGGAAAAGGCTCCAGATCTGCCAGTGATCATACTAAACTGAGAGATTTGTCTCTGTTGGTTCTGTCCTGCTGTGCCCGCTTTGGGACGATTAAACTCCAGCCGACACCGGGCTGTCCAGGAGCAGAGGAAACCTTTCGAAGTCTGGCTATGAAAAATGAGCGGCTGCAGAAGTATTTGCTTGTAGTTTGGGTTCAACATTACTCAGTGTAGGACACATTATTCTACCCCCACCAGTCAGTATGAAGTATTGAAACAATCTCCCTTTGGGAAAACTCTACAGGCTCTGACTTTCAGAGGAAATTGCAAATACACCATTAAAGATATAACACAGGCTTTATTTCCCTTTCATAGCAAAGACATAAGAAAGTTGAAGGTGCAAAGATCATCTTGAGAATTTCTTAAAAGCGCAATCTTACTCTTCATCAAGGTCTTATAAATTCACACTATTCTCACTATAAAAAAAACTCTTTAAAAAGTCAAATTTTTTCTACAATCACTCTTAAATTACAAGAATTGTTTGAGAATAAGGTTTTGCGGTCTTTGATGGAGATGAAGCAGATTTGAAAGTGACAAAAATGTATTCCTTATCATCGCACATTCGCAGAGAGGCAGGGCAAAGTCTTCTTCCCTCCTTCATCTGTCGTGGTAATTTAAATTCCACAGCCCAAACATGTAAAAATGGAAGCCCTCAGTGCAGAAAAAGAATAATAAGAAAAAGAAAAACAACCGTGGAAGCATTTCTTTCACAGTTGTGCCATCTCTCTCACACGCAAAATAAATCAGCTGCCAGCTTTGTGTGTGATGTGCGAGGGGTCAAGGAGAGCAAAATATCCTGCTGAGACCTGATGATTACTTCACAAGATATGTAAGCAGCAGCCTTAGGCAGAGGCCCACCTGGTTATAGCTTCAATGTGCAGTCTGAATTCCAATGACTCTGAAAATAACACAAATCTCCTCAGTGTGTCTGAAGCCATGCTCAACATATCTGATTATGATCCCAATGTGTTCTCTATGAGTAACTCCGAATATTTGGCTAAGCTCTTCAGCAAACACCAGTTTCTAAACTAAATCTTATCTAACTTGCCTCCAGTCTGCAGCTTGACCCATCTCAAGGCAAACTCATGCATCCTCTGCTCTATTCCCCTTATACGCCAAAACTTTCTTAACAAACCGTATGTGTCATTCTCTCTTCAATGTGCATAAAATGTATCAGACCGTGGGGTGTATTGATTATTTAAAAGCACCACTGAATGAAATAGAAGTTGCGAGCAGAGGGTGAGCCGAATAAAACGACCAATTCTATCATTCTTCACCCTCGCCTGCTGCTCCGGACTGTGGACTGGAATTATGGCTATTTAAAACATCACACAGAAAGCAAGAATGGCCTGGGTGAAATAAGAATGTGTTTTCTGGCGCTTTCTTTTTTTTTTTTTTGCTAAAGAAACCCCTTTCTTTTACTTATTCACCACACTTTTTTTTTTTTACAGGTTTTATAAATAAACACAAGGTCAAGAAACAGAGGGGATGCAAGGATATTTATTTCCCGTCTCCAGATCGGCATTTTTATGAGAAGGAGACCTTTTCCATTTTCAGCTTAATACTTCTCCCACACAGCTGTCACCGAGAACGCTCGGTGCCGAAAAACCTATTTGATGGTGATGCCACAACCTGGATGAAAAGGTAAACTCAACAAACAAGCAGGTAAAAATATAAAAACTCCTGTCTAAGTCTATATTGAATGACAACCTGAAAAAGCCACCCAGCAAAATTGAAAAGTAAATATAAAATAAATACAGATGCTACCTGTTCTAACCATTGCTAGTGGTTTGACGCCAGAAGTCATTTTTTCACCCTTGAACTCCTTGCAATGCGATCCCTCAGGAGTCGTTGCTAGTGGGCACTGGTGCAGCAGCCGCTGTGTTCTGCTTCTTGGACTGGAGTGAACAGGAGGAAGGTGGGGGGGGGGGGGTGGGGGGTTGTGAAGCTGCTGGACTATCAGACGGCACACAGCATTGCCTTTGACGGCCTGGTTTTGCGACTACTGGCATCACTACACAGAGCGAGAAACATCAGCACACTCACAGGCACACACACTCTATGGCACGGCACACGGTCACAGTGTAAAATCACTTTGTAGTCGGCGGGCATTTCACCCTAGAGGCATCTGTGTGTGTGTGTTTTTCTACTGTATGTGTGTTTGTGAGTGAGTATGTGTGTGCAGTGCTGTGTGCCCCTGGGCTCATGGGTGCTGGAGGGGAAGGTTAAGCTGTAGCCAGATGTTGCAAGACACTGCTCCAACAGAGTCCCCAGTGTGAACAGAAAGGATTATGAAAAGGCTTTTATGACTGTAGCCCAGTTGTATTTACTGTTGTCCAAGGTTTTGAACTTATATTTCAGCAACAAAGAAATGCAAACTTACAGTATTCATCCCTTTAGTGAGGCAGGGAGCATCCCATAATGTTGTGATTGTTTTCAACGTTATGCAAATGAAAGCCTTTTGAACACAGAAAAGCCATGTTTATGTGCGAACAAATGAATTGGTTTGCATTAAATTGCTATGAAGGTTGCTGCAGAGATTAAGTAGTTTTGTAGGGCAACAGTGGAGTTAGATGACCCTTAGTCCCTCAACAGAAAGACAATTGGATTTGTCCTTTGCTGTGTAGTAAAATAAAAATGTTATA
Source organism: Labrus bergylta (assembly GCF_963930695.1). Taxonomy (NCBI): domain Eukaryota; kingdom Metazoa; phylum Chordata; class Actinopteri; order Labriformes; family Labridae; genus Labrus; species Labrus bergylta. The sequence continues at coordinate 7,487,229 of NC_089199.1, read as the reverse complement.
CGCTTGCACATGTTACGCAGATTCTAAATCATTAAAAATGAATGCTACTAAAGCACATTTGTACCAGATATTAAAACATGGATGGAATTTATGTTACAAATAATATCATATGAAAACATTTTGGCTAGGATCAGTGATGAAGGTGAGACCACTGAGAGGTCATGGGACTGTTTTTTGCTTAAAGCGTTTTTGGTGAGGATCTGGTTAAGTGGCTGTAATTGTTAAATGCTTGTTTACTTTTGTTGTAACAAAAGTGTGAGTATGCCACAATACCTGGATATTTTTGTAATTTAAAGGAAAACAATTACTAACTGTATATTTTTGAAGTTTAAATGCAAAAGGAAAAGCTATGAACAAAAACAAACACACAGTCATATGACTTTTAACCTTCCATTGTTTGCATGCTTGATGTGATTTGCTGCAACACCGTTCCTTTGTCAGGCTAATTGGTGACTCTAAATTGCCCGTAGGTGTAGGATGTAAGTGTGGCTGGTTGTCTGTCTCTAAATGTCAGCCCTGTGATCGGCTGGGATCGGCTCCACCTCCCCCCCCGTGACCCCGAAAGGGAAAAGCGGTATAGATAATGGAATACTGGACCCTACAAAGACATGTAAAAGCTTCAAAATTCACAGCAGTAATATTAACTGATAATTTCTAATGTCATAGAACAAAAGACAAAAACAAACAAAAGAACAAAAATCCCTTTGCTTGAGTAACCCACCGACCTTGTTACAGGCATTAAAAACTGCTTTGACTTTGCATTGACAAGGAGACAGGAACTGCAAATATGCTAGAAATAACTGATTCTTGCCACACTCTACAAGTACCAAATCTGCCAAACATGAACTCTCCTTAAGCTCGGTGTAGCATCATGAATTATAACCATTGCTAGTACATTTAAAGTTTTTTCAGGTCTAAAAAAATCAAAATTGAGAGATTGTGAAATAGAAATAGAGCTATTAAGACCACTTTCCCCCACCGGAAAACTTAAATTCAAAATGAACTAGGAGAACTTCTATGTTTGGTAAGGCTTCCCGAAGTTACTCCACATTGTGTGGACAAAGATAGTTCTACATCTTCAGGCTCTTCAGTGTCGTGTTCTCCTTCTCAGCAGAGTATGTTAAGAGGAACTCAACCCATGGGATCCTCTGACCTTTGCACCTTTCCTGTAGATCTTAAGGGATACTCTCAGCTCCTCCAGCCCTCGTGGGCTTTGATTAGGGTCGCCTTGGCACCAGGGAGGAAAGTTACCCGAGGATGGGGATGCTATATTGGCACCTTTTCGCATAGATAATGAGAACCCCTTGTGATTATGAAGTGTCAGATCAGAGGATTTCATAACCCGTGATGGATTACGGAATCTTTCCGTGAAGAAACTCTTGGGATGGTCCTTGGGAATGTCGCCTAGGAGGAAGAGGATTATGCATTCTGGGAAATCATGGAATTACAGACTGGGGCTCGGTGGTTTTTGGCATAATTCTCAGTAAAGATGGTTGGGCTGTTGGGAGAGGATGAAAGAGGGTAGAGTGGGAGAGAGAGTGGGAGAGAAGAGGGGTGATTAAGTTTTGCACTGTATGCTGGGTTTTCTCATGCACACCATCTTCAGCTTTTACAGTCTCCACTTGTAGTGTAACCTGTGGGCCGAGGGCTTAAGGGGATAATGGGTGTGAAGAGTATAGCCTCAAAATGAAAAAGTGACTGTGTTTGTGTTTGTTAAGAAAAACTTGTTTACCTTATGAAAATGTAAGAATGATAGAGGAGTCTTCAAGGACTAGCACCTATCCCTAAATAATCAACGAAAAACAGCAGTTCAAAAGTGTGTTAATCCCCATGAGATTCTATATATCTCACGTGCAACTAGCAGTCAGAACAGGGGCAGGCACCTCCTTTCAACTTAGGCTCTCATTGGCTGTTATAGGCTGTATACGGTGTATCAAAGGCTGTTACTCGCCAAATGAGGTGTCATCTAAGGGTCAGCGTAACAGTGGAGGTCAATTTGAAGCAATCTTCATATAAGCAACTTTCTGTAAGATTTCTAGTACACAGTAATATATGCATGGACAAAGTTTTAAGAACAGAGTGAAATTTAACCTGTTATGCACATTATAGCATTATTTGATGAAAGCCATGGTTTTGCACAGAGTATAAAATGTATTTCATGTCTCAGGCTAATTAATTATGTAGCCACAAAAACACAAACAATTAAATTGTGAAAATTAAACCAAAAATAGTACTGAATAATTTGCACATGCCACCGATTATGAATTGTGACATTTGAATAAATAATTTACATTTACAATATTATCATATGAAGACTCAAAATGAATATCTGCTGCATTAAACATATGACACCGACTGTAACATCAAATCCAAGAGGTTTATATGTATTGTATGTCAAGATTAACTTAGATTAAAAAAAAAAAGTTTGGGCAAAAATGATTGAGGATGGTATACGTTTTTTCTATTAGATTATGATTAAGTTACGGTAAAATTTCTTACCAGAATAGATCTGGGTTTGAAATGAAAGCCGGCTTGGATCAGATAAAAGTCGGCGCTCTATTTCATATTCTGCTTGTTGTCGGCACTGTCAGAGCTCCACACTCAGTTTTTCTTTCATAAATTTACATCCAACTTCATCAGGATTCATCATTTGTTTGCAGTATTACTTAAGTATGAGCAGTGGTCATATGCAGAAATATGCAAACTGTGCGGACTCGAGCAGGATAGAGCATTTTTTTTCTCTGTTGGATAATAGATGTAGATGGTACTAAAGATAGAAATGTGGTTCATGTTGCCAGTGTGGTGTCGTAGCTGTCGGTGCTGCTCACACAGTGTGACTGTGAATGCCAAGTGGAGCTGAGAGCAGGACCTTTGATCTTGCAAACCAAGTCTTTAAAGGGAATGTCAGACCCACTGGAGTGTACATGGCAACCCTGAAGTAGGTGATCTTAGTCTTTTCTTTCAAGCTTTGTGACAAATACTTCTCAGAAGGACTAGTTCATTAAACTATACAGCATGCTGATAGACATGAATAATGTGAATCTTTAAAACAACACAAAGATCCTCATCAAAACTCATGATAGAGCAAAATCAACACGTCTATGACACACTTAACAAAAACATAAGAAACACAAGAGTTGATTAACTCTCAGCATGTCTGTTGCATTTGTTTGCGATATAATGCTCTAGATAGAAGGTTACCCACATTACCAGACTTGTCCAACCAGACACACAAGGTACCCTTTAGGGTTTGCTTGCAATGCACCAGGCTTTCAACTAATTCAATGTAGACCGATCTGCAGCAACATCAGACACTTGGAGCAACTGCCCTTGGACGGAAAAGTTTGCAACCAAACCAATTTGTCCCTTAGTCAAACCATGCAGGACTTTAGCCTAGGTTGGAAGTGGACACACTGATAGAAGTGTCAGATATGTTAACTGTCCTTCAGTATTAACTAATCCATTCATACACATTCACACGGTGCAGACAAAGCAGCGGGAGCAATTCGGGTTAAATGTCTTGCCCAGGAACACATCGACATGTGGCTGCAGGAGCAGGGGATTAAACCCTTGACCTTCCAGTTAAGAGAATACCTCCTCTACCACTGAGCCACTGCTGCCCCAAGAGCTCTATGGTTTTGTAATGTCCCAAAATCACCATGCTAGAAGGAACTGATGTTTACAGCATCCTGCAGTCTGAACACTGAAGAATGAGGGACTACTCAGACAAATATTTATCTACTGATTTAAAAGTTTGCACTTCTTCAGTATCAATAACCAACATTGTTTAAACAATGTCTGAATATATGGAACAACATTATACCCCACGTTGAACTTATCAGATGCTGCCACGAGTATCTGTAAGACATGCTAGTTCTTCTGTCTGGGATCCCAAAGGGTGAAATAGAGACTGAATTTAAGATCTGCAATGATAATATTCTCACTTTGATGAGTCATAGGTGTGCAACACCATAAATAAGAATAAAACAACAGGTTGCCTTTTTACTCTCTTCTCACAAAGTTGCATCATGATGAGCATTTTTCAAGCACACTTTATGGTTCATCTCAAAAGTTGAGATACCGAAATCCCTGTGTATAGAGCTTAAGTGGGATTTTGACGAGTATCATTTTCTCAATTGTGTCTAACTGATGATACACTGAGACAACTGCTCAAGATTGAACTACAATGCAAATTTAATAAAATCATCCAAAAAAAAGAATACGTCCGTCATAATGTCTAATATCAATAAGACCTGTGCTCCAATGTATTTGCTATTACAGTGAGAGCATTTTTTTAAGAAACAGACTTAATTTAAACGATTTAATAGAGCTTATAATGGAAACTTACATTTTAATATTACTGTTTGACTTTTTTTTTCATGAAGCCTTTTTATGACCCACACGTTATGTGTTAATATGTTTAGTGCCTCACACCTTATATCCCACTGAACTCATACTCACGGACAACATTTCAACAGACAATGATTGAAGGAGACGCAATGAATATCAATTAAAAGTAATGGGTGATGATCAAAAAATATTTTTTCCCCCCTTTCTTTCCTCTGCAGCGGCCCTCAAACCCTCCATTTAGTGTGCCATGATCCTCTGACAGTAGCAATCACAAGCCATTGAAAATGTCCCTCTCCTCAGAAAATGGCAGCATGCAGAAATCTATAAAAGGTTTTAATGTTGTGGGCCCGCCATGATTGCGCAGGCTTTTATCTGTTATTCACCAGGTCACACAGTCCCACTCTCCCCTGCTTGTCTCTGCGGGGCCAAAGACAGGCGGAGAGCATTATGTGTAATGGCGGCTCCATTGTTACAGGTAGATAGCCCAAATCTTATCAATACTAATTGTATCTTCTTGACAGATAGTTTCTCCCCGCCTCATAAAATGATTGCTTTTGTCAGAGGAAACCAGAGAAAAAGGCTGTTATATGGATAGAACATCTCTTGATAATTTGTGAAGCAATAAAAGTATAAAACCATTTCTTGAAGGGAAAAGTATTTTATGTACCTTAATTACACTTTTCCAATTTTTTATTAAAATAAATTCAAAACTACCAACATGCTCTTTGAAGTCTGAGGATATATGACTCATTTTAATATTATGCAACGGATCTCTTAAAGTCAGTATTATTAATGATAACCATTGTCAAGAAGAAAAGAAGTCCTGGGTATTTTACTGGGTAAAAGTTGACATTTTCAGAAAATTCATTTCAACTCATTCAGCTCAAGCTATTTTTGCCATGTTCACAGTGGTAATGATCAAAGGCACCACTCAGACTGTTCATCAGACATTAAAGGAAAGAAATGATTTACCTCTGCAAATGAAATACCTCCCGTAGAGTCATGGCTGTGCATTTTAGTAACTCGTTCCAGAGTCCAACAATCGCCATTTTGATTGGTGCCTTCAATTAGATTCTGACATCAAATGAAATTTCAGCAGCACAGTAATTGGTTTGGTCATGCTTTGACTTCACACATTGACATAACAGAAATTGTGACTGCTCCCAAACACAAAATGCTGAACAACATTCAGTTCTGTCCATATTCACAAACATCAATGACAGAAGTATTGCAGATAGATCTTGTACATTGATGGATTAAAACTACCAATTCTAACAGCCTTGAAGCAGTAGTCAAGAAGTGAGTAGAAGTAATAGCTTCACATTTGACTTTGGTCGGAAAGATGTTCCCTACTAACTCCCAAGACCCCACGGCGTATAATCTAGGCTGTGCTTTTGTACGGTCTGACAGCGCATGCCTTACCCCACTGGAACCATTTCTGGAGCCGAGGGCACCAGCTGGGCGTACACCTGGTAGTAACCTTACATCCTTCTTATAGCTTAAACTTACAACCACCTTAAAGGCTTTATATGCTTTATATTTTTTTGAGCCAGTAGATGTCGCCCTTGAGCACAAGCATGAAATCAAAACAAACCGCTGTTTGGCCACACCTCCTCCATACTGTAGCCTCCCTCTCCACTCCAGCAACACACCTCCGAGTCCAACCCCCCGTCAACTCGCGTTCGCACGAAGGAGTCAAGCTCCAGCGGTGGATAACATTTCCCTTGTAAAAGCTTTCTTACGGAAAAATGTCAAGTGACGAGGTAAATAAGACGTTTTTAGTTATGTCATCGTTAAAGCGTTATTTTTTATATCCCGAAGATATGCACCTGTGCTAGGAGTTTTTTTTTCTACTCCGGAGTAGGCGAAAGTAATTTGTAGCTTGCAGTTTGCACTGATACTGCTAGTTTTACCATTAGAATAATTTTGGTGATTGTAAAATGCCAGAAACAGCTATGAATAAGTGTTTTCACTTGAATCCCTCTGAATGTTTGCCATTTCTTTACAGTCGGCTGTCGGTATGGCTGCTGAAGTAGACGAGAAGCCGGTCGCGGGGCCAGTCGAGTGTCTGAGGCCATTGCGTCGGCCGTTTGGCATCATTCGCCCTTTACTGCCTTGATGCAGGTGTTTCGCGGGTCCACAGGAACTTCAGGGAGGACATCACTCTACTTGGCAGGGCAAGGGAGCCAGCGCAAGACAACCGGGAGTACCGCTTTGCTGCATACAGAAGCTTTATATATTGGAAACCGGTGCTCAGTATACTGGATATATTCCTGGCCACTAGCAAAACTTCTTTTACAGGTGGCTACATGCACATTTGGGGCATCAAATGCCAACACCAACTTGTTTGAAGTGCTTTGTATACCGTTAGAATTATTTAATGTTGCATTTTTTTTAATAAATCTAATTTTGTGATGTAAAAGGTCTGATCAATTGCATTTGCATATCCTCTTCATGATCTGTGAAAACCACATACACATTTTCTAGTAGGAAGTAAAAGGCTTCCTCTATGCATTAGCTAGTGAAAACAAGTAAGCCACAGTGTTCTTGCTTATAATTACATGACAGTGAGCTGTTAATATTTACAAAGTAGAAGCATGTATGCATATTTTTGACATGTCTACACAGACAAATATAGTCATTACAGCATGTGACTATCATACTGTAATTGAGTTAAATTTTTGGGGGGACAAAGATTAAAAACATTTGAAGCAGTCTTCTAAAAATAAAAGATCATCATTTACAGATACAGACTAAATAAGCCAACCAATTTACAGAAAAAAACAATTAAAATGCTGTTGATAAGTATTTATTTATCGAAATTGTGCTCTGAACATTTAGACAAAAATGCAAAATGTGTTCGTACATCTTGAAAAGAAAAAATAGACCATGCTGATATTATTGAACTTAGCAGCCTGTGATAAAACAGCACCATTGGTGCAAAATGGATATTTGTTTGACAAAGTCCATAAAGTCATAGTGCATTAAAAAAAAATGTGCATTTGAAGTGATTGGTTCAAGGGTCGTAGCAAAAGGCACTTTAGTTTTGATGGGGGAGCAAATTGCTGGTTTTACCACAGCATGCGGTCCTCCTATATTACAGCAGCTGTACTTGTAGCCAGAAACTGCAGATGAATGAAAGGAGGCCATGTGCTTTCACAACTGCTCTTGTTGTCATGCTGGCTGTGCTGGATCTGCAAATGGGGACCAAAAATATCAAATTGTAAGTAAATTATTATAAATTTAATTCAAATATTCACTTCTAATACTCTTTAGTTAATTCACATTTTTATGAATTACATACCAAGACCTCATCTGAGTTGTTTCTCAGCAAGTTCTGCAGTGGGTGGGGTGGGGGGGAATGGGTGCCAATGGACCAAGCTTCCGAGGGTCGTCTGGACGCTGTTCCCTTGTCAGGGGCATCCCTGCTCCTGAATAGAGCCTCCTCGACACAATCCTGGCCTGCAGGACCCTTTTCAAATCTGAAAGAAATAACAGCACACATGAATTCAATTATCCTTAGAAACAGTAAGTTTGATCAGTAAAGTATTTATCACATGATGACAGCAACAACAAAAGCATTGCGAAACTTAGCCTCGTGATTTCTGCATAATGAGTGCCAAGCTAGTAGCATTATTTAGATTAGTGACCCACCGTAGTTTAGCCAAGAGCATGCCAACAGACAGCCTGAGCTTGGATGTTACTATACAAGATTTCTAACTACCGTATCTGCTACATCATAGCTGGAGGAGGGAAATTCAAAAAACAAACGGCCGTATATATTTTCGTAATAATACCCAACTGTTCATAACCGCTCATATGCAACTCGTTAGCTTTGCAACTACTAAGGCTTGGCCTATTCAGGTGTTGCCTAACGCTTCGAAGCCAGTTCTGTTGTACTATAAAGCAGCAAATGAGAATAACAACATTGATCAAACAAACAATCGATGGCGTTTAAATATCTAGAAAGAATGCATGTTTTAGCTTGAGCCTGCTAGTGGGCTAATGTTAGTATATTGTAGTTAGTTCGTAGCCTTACATTGCACATTACACGGAAAGACCGTGCTTTTAAACACTTACGTACCATTCAAATAAGCAGAGCGTATGATATTATTTTTTTTCTCTAGTCCATGACTAAAAAATAGAAACGTTTATGCCTGGACCACGAGGAATCTATCGGGGTACTTGCACATCCAGGAGAAGCAACGCCAGCTCAGAGTTGTGTTCGAGCTCCTTCAGTGAGCGTGGGGCTCTCCATCGTGGAAAAGCCAGCCCAATGTTGATTTGAGTTCTACTCCGGTCTTTGTCTGCTGCTGTTCTAGCAAAAGACCGTCATTTTTTAGGTGGGGGGACCAGCCGGTGGAAGGTCTTCCGTCGTAGGCTTCGCACTGGAGTCCGCCATTTGTAACACTTCTTCTGCAGCTGCGCTTTCATACACAAGGGTCGGGCCTAAAGAAGGGGGCGGCCGGGCCGGCTAGATAAACATTGCTTCTATATCAACAAAGCCAGTGGGACTGGAGCTTCTCACTCATTGGAAACAGTCATGACTCAGAGAGTTATACACAACGGACATACTTGATTTCTGATACATTTAAGTGTGACAAATCGCATATAAAGGCTTTAAAGTTATACCATGTGAACCAGGTGGACTATTGCACTGTTTCAGTCGCACCTGCATGGGTGTAACTTTTATGCCTGAATAGAGCAGGTGCAAGTTAAAAAAATCTGACTTATATCCAAGGTAACACAAACAGAAAAAGTAGCAGTCAGAAAAGGAAAAGGACATTTTGATGGCAGCTCGTTTGTTAACAGATTGAAAAGGCATTTAGACGAGTGAGAGAGTCACCTGTGATACGACACGCTGGAAATTTACTCAGTGAGCCCATTGAAAGGTTTTATTTTGGCCAACAAGCCCTGTAAGAGCACTCCCCTGAACTACAACAGGTGTTGGACATAAATACAAACCCTGCAGGTGCTGATTTCTCTCAGTGTGTGTCCAATTTGAACAACTTTACTCTCTCATTTTGTTATAATCCTTCATTTAAAGAAAATGGTGTTAGAGGCTATTTTTATTGGCCCAAATGAACCTGTGCTCGTTTGATTAAAAAGGCTTAAATTCAAGACAGGGGCATTTTAAAACACCGTGGGGAGACATGGTTAATGTTCATCGGAAAACAGCATGTCGTGTCATAAGAAGCGTTTCCTCTGCTCTTGAGGCAGCATTAGACTCAGCACTTTAGGAGAACAAAGCTTTTCAGAACAACGGGATCACTGACGCTATTAACATCATTAGCATTAATGGGATGTACAGTAGCTCCAACTAGAATAGCACCCCATGAATAAGGAAGATGATGCAAGGTGGGGTATATGTCAGCAGGAAATAACCTCCTTGGGATTGTAGTCAATGTTGTCAAACTGGTCTCTTTCTGATTGGAAGCCTAGCAGGTGGCTTAGCTTGGTTATTTTCACTCTACAATAGTCAAACACTAACTAGTATGCTGTATCCCAAATATGGGGAACTTTGTTTCTGTAAACTGTTGGTCAGGAATATACATAGAGCTATTGTCAGTTGAATCACCAGAGATATCTGTTATATCTGCTGGTAACATGGGAGTAACTTTCCAAAATGCCTCATCAGGATAAACCGACCACCAAAAATTTTACTTTCTTATCAAATCATATGTGTTAAAAAAGTCCGAGAGTATAAATTACTGTAGCTTTCAACCTTAGTCTGAAATGAATGGAGGTTGTTTTCGGTGCCTTCCTCTTCATTATAGCATCAAGTGATTCACAGGATTAAAAAGTGATTGACAACTGGCTCAAACAGCTCATTAGTGAGATAAGGGATTGACAAAGGATTGTAAGCCATTGGTTTTCCAACTATGAAATCCTACCTTACCCTCATGCAGTCTCCAGGTCTGCAAAGATACAAACTCGATGCCACTTACCTCTTATCCTTAAAACCACACAACTATCTGACCTGTCTCTGGTAGTTGACTACAACTAGGACTGCAACAATAACTGTGGTTGACTCAGAATGTATCCTCCAATGGTCCCTTGAGCTAGTTTTTTAATTCTTGTATACCCACCTCACAGAACTGATTCTATCATTGTGTTAGTGAGAACTACAATACAGTAAATGGAAATAAGATGTTCTTCAAAGGTGGCCCTTGACCCTCCCTCCCTGCCATGCTGCTCATGTTCATCACACTCCCCTACAGCAAGCAAATCATCCCTGTTTAGAGAAAGAAGCTTAAGTGTTGCAAGGGTTTGATCTCTATTCGCCAAGGCAAAACCATCCATCATGATAACATGACATTCTCAGTGGAAACAACAATTTACTATATTAATGGAAAAAAAACTTCAAAAAATCAAGACATTGTAGTTATGACTTAAAAAAAGTGACAATACCATTTTCTTTTTTTTTTTTTTACATTTTTGGGTAATTAAATGCAGTGAACCTCCTTTGCTTTTTGTTGCAATTATACGTCTAATGTTCAATTATGACTTTCAACAAGTCAAGCTTCTACATTAATGACACCAATATATTCGAAATAGGCGTGTAACAGTAGTTGTATTTGGCTCCTGTGCATGCAGTCGCACGACGGATACATCTATGTGGAGATAAATGGTAATCACACAGAGCACTATTCACACCCCAATCCAGAGGGCGGTAATCTGCTCGTAGCTGTTTGTGAACCGCTATTAAACAACAATGAAGAAGAATTAGTAGAAAAAACAAAACACACAAAGAAGAAGAGTGACATACAGTAGCTACATGACACGGCGGAGCTACATGACACGCCTGCTTCTTTCAAACAGTTGTGTGGGGAAAGTCCAGAGTTTGCAGTGCGGCTGAAAACATTTAAAATTTTAATGGATATAAGACATCATCACCTGGAGGAGTCGACCACCGCAGTTGGGCAAAACTGAGGTACAAACCAAACCATGACCCCTGTGAACCGTTACACCCCTAAAAATGTTCATGTTATAACTTTTTAAGGTCCAATTGTCAGTTCAGTACCACTCCTTAGGATTAGTAATTAACCTACCGCACACCTGGTTTGTTTCCAGCCTGTCAGCAGCCTTAGAGTTATGCTAAACTGTCAACACAGTTCTGCCCAAAGGTCACAAGGTCTTGCTATCAGCACCCCGAAAGCAGCTTCTGGTAATCCCTGCTTTACCTGCAGTGCCAGGCTTTCACATGGGCATTAATGCTGGACATAATTTTTATGGTTTCTGCTGATCTGATCCCTTTGGTTCAAAGTTTTATTGCATGCAACTCGCTCCAGCTGCAGGGCAAGTTTCAAAGATAATCTAAAATCTTCAATTTGCGGCTGACACGATAGCTTAGAGCGAGGATGGCGGATGGGGTGAGTGATAAAGAGACGGAGGGGAGACGGGGAAGCACAACCCCTTGTCAGACTGGCTGACCACAAAATATGACAGCCAGTTTGATTTCCTCGCCTGGTCTCTTCAGGGGCCTGAGTCACTTCCCTGCTGAGCACCACCACCGCTGCTCTTTGAAGTGTGTGCAGTCGGGATGTTCAACTTTAAGGAACTCGATTCTGTGGGACACATGTACAGAAACACACACTGGCTCATGTCTCACTTTCATACTCTCTCTCACTCTCTCTCTATCTCTTTCTCACTCACTCACTCACACTCATAAGCACACACGGCACACGGCACACACACACACACACACACACACACACACACACACACACACACATGCACTTTGGGCATTTGGGGAGTAATATATAGTTTAGAATTTAATTTACTTTAAATTCATGGCGACACTCAGACGTACTTAAAAGAAGTGACAAACTATGAATTTTGAGTGTGATGGTTATTGTTCATTTAAAATTATTTAATCTTTGCACAACAGTCAAATTACATCAAAGCAATAACATTTTGTCTTTATTTTTTTTATTAAAATCATACTAAACACAGAAGGTACGCCTGGGTATACATACTGTATATACAATTGAATATGTTTGTCTTTTGTTACTTGTTTTCTTATTTCTTTTATTATCTTTTCATTACTCTACATTAAAATAATATTTTTACAATACATTCCAAAAAGATTCACATTAAATATGCATCCTTACCACCACCACTGCCTAAAAAATACAAGCAAAAAAAGATTAAAATCTGAAAGAAAAAACATTGGAAAATTCTAACAAGTATTCTGATTTTTTATCTTTGAATTAAGAAAATGAAATGAAAAAAGACAACATAAGCTCCAGCATTGTCTGCATTATTTGAGCCCATCTTTCATCAAAATGTTTGCTTTGATTTTCCCTTCAGAAAGACATCAGTTAGCCCATCTCTTCCATGTATTATGTAAGGTTTTTTTTTTGTTTCAGCCAGGATGCTGATATAATTCTCTGTGCTGTTAAAAGCAGGATTTTGCAATGCTGAAATCAAATCCCTTTCCAATTTTTCAGGAGGCACTCTATTCTTTTTCTGTAATTAAGTGATTCTCTGACAATAATTATGGTCCAAACAAAACTCAAACTGAAAAATATCAAAGTATTCCACCAATTCATTAGGTGCTGTTTGTAGAGGGCCAACATTGCATAATTACATTTGTTTCCTATTAAAAGGGGATCTTTTCCTTTCAGAAAATATCTCTCATGAATGCTGATACAATTCTCAGCCTCACTCCCCCCCCGTTCAGCAGATAATATCGTATCTATTCAGCATCCTTCATTGCAGGTCTCCGTCTCACACATGTCTCATGTGTTTGGAGTGTTTGTGGAAAAATTAAATGAAATGAGCCTTCTACCCTTTCTTCTTCCCTATCCATCAGAGTCCGCTGTGAACAACAGTGTTGTGTAGTCATCAGATGCCCAGTCATCTGGCCTGTTTAACCAATCAGTTCCAGGCCAAGGCAATAAGAAGGGGGGGAGCTCAAATCCACAGAATGAGGTTTGTCCTCAAATGAATTCTGTATTCATTGATAAACCTCCCTTGCTCGCATAGCCTGACTGTGCCTGCCTCCCTTCATGTCGCCCTTCCTGGCAATCTGAAAATTCAAATTGGTTCTGCACCAGTCATAGTCGCTGTCTTCTTGTGCTCATCACTCAGTAGTGTAATATATTACAGATAGAGGTGATGGACTAGATTATGTTGGCGGCCTCAGTTGTGTGTATGTGTGTACGTGCGTACAGTGTGACCGTGAGTACTCTGTGTGAAGGATGAGCATATAGGCATGTTTTGTTTATTAAGCATGCTTATGAGTCGTGTCATCTACAGCAAAGGTCAACCAAGGTGATTATAACAGCTGGCAGCAACATGATTTAAATAATCAGACTGCAGCAACAGCTCATATAATACGATATGCAAGCCAGTATATTGAAATAGCCATACAGGAAAGGAAATAGGCCATCTGTTCTCAATTTGAATGTAAGTTAACAGTGTGTAATAGTCAGTCAGGTGTTTAAAAAAAATACATTGTCATGGTTTAATATCCCCGCGTTTTGATAAACAGGTGCCAAATTAAGGTATGACTGACAATGCTAGTGAAATCAGATGTAAACCCATGTTAACAGATTGGGTCACTGTGCTGGCCACACCTGGTGCAACACCACTCATTTAAATGTTGGTATCCCTCCTGGATTCATCTCTTAGTTTTATTTAAATTTAGACTTTGTTTCTCCTCTGTTCTTATTTTGTCACTGTATTTTCCATTTTTGTCTCATCTGATAAGCCATAACAGTACATTGCATGGTTCCCTCTATATTTAATTTATCAGCGCTTCTTTGTCTTTCTTTGGTCACAGTTATTTTCTTTACATTTCTGTAGACCTTCTTCCTGAATGAATTTTTGTGTATATTTTTTTTTTTCACTGCAAGTAGCATTTTACAACCAACAATTTTAAGTTCATTATGAGTGAGAGACTTCTTGTGACTGGAGGAGTAAGGTGATATAATATGAAGACCAAAAAATACAACTTACAGAAGTAAACTTGCGGTAAGTTCCAAACGTAACTATCTTATGTAACTCAAGCCCTTGAGGTTTGATCCTCAAACTTATCCAGTGTTGTTTTCCCACTACATCTAAGAAAACTGTAGTGTCTAAAACGTAAAGCATGTGTATCATATGTCTGTCTGTTATACCTGTAGGTAGCGGTATACTGTATAACTGTTTGTCAGCACCAGTAACACCACCAGCTCAAGTTTCATATTTCTGCATCCTCTTTGAAAGACTGCGTCATATCCAAGTGAAAGCCTCCTATTGGTGGAATACCACTATCAGAGGGCCTGATGTTTCTTCAGTTTCCTTCAAGGTCTACATGATCATACTGTGACAGTTCAGGCATTTCAGTTCTTTTCAAAGTTATTTCCTTGGAGTTCACTTGTGACTTGATGTCTAGAACCTTGAGCTAACTCCTTTTTAATCAAAGCATGTCATTCTTTACATGTTTATTTCATATGTCAATAAAGAAAAAAATAAATATCTGTCTGGTCCAGGAGTCATTTGCAATAACTGTAGTCTGTTGATTAAACACGAGAACATGTTGGGTTAATGAGAAGATATTAAAACCAGAGTCTTACTTGAACAAGGAAATTTGATTGTTGCTGTTTTAATTTTTTTGGGTAAATTATTCGTTCTTTGAAGAGTCCTCATGCCTACCAGCTCAGGTCTTCAGAAATTAACTTGGGAGATTTGATAAATATACATATAGCTTAAAAAATCACCAAGAAGAAAACTCTCTTTACAGCTCGTAGCCAGAAGATCAGCTTTTCAACTGAGGCTTCATTTACATAATCTCTTTCTGATATTCATTCACAAAAGAAATAAAACTCACAAGGGTCAACTTGGAAGAGAACCAAGACTTACAAAGGGCTCTTTGAGTTTAATTACAAGCATCCCTCCAGCTCAAACTAACTGAACTAATCGGGTAAACGTACCTCCACACCGGAGCCAGGTGTTGAAGCACCTTTGTGTCTGACCTGGGTCAAATGGTAATGGTTTTTAATTTGCCATGGTTTACAACACGCACCATCTGGTTTCAAAATTGATCCCTACAGACAATAAATAAATCACAGTGAATATGTTTGATGTTATTCCAAATTCTATTTTCCCTACACCTCTGACATCTTTACTGTCAATATAATTATTTAACACTCAGCCGCAGAATTATCCACTTTCATCATATTGCAGAATGTGGGCGGTCAGTTCATGGGAGGATGAACATGTGGCATCTGTCTGACTCAATATATTTAATTGAATTTTTGTAGCGTATCTGCTCCAACGCAGAGCAGCTCATTTACAGTGACAGATGTGGTGTGTGCTTCAATAACATAACAATAATGATAACTATCCATTACATACAGCACATATGTGTGCAGTTTTAGAGATTGGGAGGCCATGTAGGTGTCTCTGTTCGGGATCTAATGAAAAAGCAGACTTTAATATGGACCTAACGGAGCCACTGCTGGCTATTTGCACTGCCAGAGAAGTAGATCACAGAGCTGTGAGCAGCTGAACCAAGTACAAACCAAGTCAACACAACAACAGATGTGAATAAATTGTAAATCACCATAACCGTGTTCCAGGAGGCCCCAAGAAATGGATGATGTCATTAGGGGCGCAGCCGGCGCCTGGTCCCAGAACAGCCTCTCAGGTGGAATGTACTGCAGTCCCTCTATTCCCCTGTCGAAAACGGTAATGTAGAGTCCAATATCTCCCCTCCTCTCACAGGGGGAGGCTGCTTTCGTGTTGAATAATTGAGACCCAGATAAAAGACCAATGGTTTTGCATTAGACAACAACGTGGCCTCATTGGCTCTCACTTTCTTTTAAAAGCTCTTTCTCCACCTTTTTTTCTGTCTGTGTTTTCCATTTCATTCTTTGTCTGACCTGTTGTTCAATACACACACACACACACACACACACACATATACTGCTCTCTGGTGATAATTGTCTCCATAAATAATTAAATATTGGTGTTTCCCTTACTAATAGCTTCCCTATACCCATTGGCTAGGTGTGCTTAAAAGTAACAGATCGGTCTGTGCTGTGAAAGATAAACTGAGGTAAAGTCTAGGTTAAAGCAATGCAGCCTCGTTTGTTTCTCCTTAAGGTGAAGATATGGCCGTGCAAACTTCCAATCGCTAGCCAGCAGATGTTATCATCAAGCCAACATACCCTTACACAGCGGCCGACCTCTTCTGCCTGATGTTAGAATGGCTCGTTTTCAGCACACACTTCTGTGAAGGGACTCATTTTAACCCTGCAGCTGAACACAGGCCTTTGATTAAGGCTTCAAGTGTCTGTTCCACAGGATCAAACCCAACATGTAAGGGAGTAAATAGGCATCAGAAATACAGTAAAGCATGTCATAATTATTAAACTTTGATTTCTGCATAGCTAAGACAGCATAATACTTTATTTCTAAAGGAATCCGCCTTTGTTAATAACATCTCAAAACAATCAGAACACCTCCTGTTCATATAAGAACAGCCAGCTCACTTAAATAAGCTCCAAACTGATCTTTTCACTAAGCTTTTAAATAGCTATGAATTTACTGACACAGGATATTTAAGACTTGTACTGCTGCACTTTTTAGGTTTTTGTTGTTGCACTTTTATTTATTTACATATTCCCTCTTCTCCAATACTCAATTTTTTAAAACCAATGTTGTCATTAGATGTGTTTTATTTACCTTGTTCTACATGTCTGCATATTTAAACTTTAGTCTATCACTATGACTTTCCTGATACATAAATGTTTAGACTTTTCTTACCCTACCCTACCCTAACCCTAACCCTGTACTGCTGCACTTTTATCAGCATGGATGTTGTTGCACTTGACTTGTTTAACTTTTTCTATTTACTCCAATACTCTATTTTTAACCCAGTTAAGTCATTAGATTAGATAGATTTTATTTAGGTAGTGCTTTGTATCCACATTTTTTTTAGTCTTTTTTTGGTCTGTTTTTTTAAAATTCTTTTTTAATTTTCTTTATGATGTCATTGTTATCTTTTCCACATTTAATTTGATCTTACTTTTTAAAATGATGATAAACTTGGTTTTACTGTCTGTCTTGTCATTTATCTTTTCTTGTTTTAATTGTCATTCTGTCTGTTGTCATGGTTTTTATTGTCCTTGTTTTAATGCAATTTTAATTTAGTTTTTTCCTCATAAAAAAGTCTATTAGCATAAGTATTGCCATGCTTATTTTTTTAAACCAGGTGTTGTGTTGGTAGCGTGTTCGGGATAGTCTCTGTGTTATCTTTTCTTCTAAAGAAGGAAATGTAGAACATAAAAAAAGGTTCACAATAATAACCCCAAATCCAATAATTAGCCAAGGTTGAGTGAATTTTTAAAATATTGTTCATTGTTACAACCCACTGAAGTTGGATTGTGTGTTTTGTGTTATTTTCAGATAGTTTGAAATGATTAACAGTTTTCCTTATTCTCCTTATTAACAGAAGACAAACATAAGCACATACTCACCGCAGTAATGTTGTTTAACTTATACCGAGTCCTCGCAGCACAAGATTCTGTAGTGTTGAAATATGTGACGCATCTTCATTTGTCCAAATGTGTATGAACAAAATCCGGCAATAGTTTCTTAATCATACTGTGCGCCATAAAGGCAGGAGAGCAGTGAAAAAAGAAATGTGCACAATAATTGGCTCCAGCCTGGGTCTGATGGGTACTTACCTTTAAAGGTCACTGGTCTCATCGTGCTGAATAGGCCATCAAAGCCTGGATAGTCTTTTCTTTTCCTCTACAGTCAAGTTGCTTTTTACCCAGAGAGTCTCACAATGCCATTGTTTCCTGGATTACAAGTATCCTCATTGATAGGTCTTAGTTTTTCCTGCTCTGTGACAGTGCAAAGAATCCCTAAGAGAAGAAGTGGCACTACCTTTCTTGTTCCTCTCTAGTGTGTCTCATTAGATTCAACTCTGGGTCACTCTGCCTGCTAGCTCTTGGATAACTTTTCAGTAGAAGGGAAAGAAAATGGATACAAAATGGACAAGTAGACCAGTCCTACAGGTGTCTTGAACTGCAACAGTGAAGCACACTAGTATGGAATCAGAGGCACTAGAAAGAGATTAAGAGGAGGGGGTACAGAGATGTCACAAAAGGCCCCTGTTTTTGTGGTCAGTTCAGATTTGGAGAACTGCTGTGCTGGGGGGCTGACAACAAAGTGGTGCAGGCAGGTGGGATACAAAGAATCAGGTGAAAAAAAGAGTCTGTGCTTTAACTCAGTACTGAAGAGGAGCATTACGAACAAAGTGAACTTTATTTTAGAGAATATATCCCACCCAGTACTGTGATGCAGCCATGGAGCACATTCAGCCTCACACATTCAGATTGTGCAATGATTTATGCCCAGATGTCCCAGCTGGCGGGGTGCCTGCCAGCACTGTCTACATGAACTACCCTGGACTGCTCCCAGATTTGTAAGTGTTGTACAAATCCTTGAGGCATTTTCCTGCACCTTCAATGTTGCAGAATTCACCAACATGAAATTTTAGGGATGTTCTGATCAGGCTTTTGGCTTGGGCACCAGTGTCTTACATGTTCACTCACTTGATACCAACAATTCAACTGGTTCCTCTTTTTAATATGTAATACAAAACCTCAGGCATGAGAGAGACATTCCAATCCAATATTTTTATCTTTGTGTGTTGTTTCGGAAGTTGTACTTGCTACAAAATATTAGCCTAATAACTTCCTCTGTGGTACTGTATTGCATTCATAAGTAATAAGCTTCTTCGGTGGGAGCAGTGAGTCATTATAACTTGTGATATCCCATTACATCCCCAATCTTGAATTACTGCTGAAAAGATGGAATAATATAACAAAAACAGACATTTTTACATTTATTTCCTACATCTAGGTAAATCATGACTTCTACTGTAGTTTAATGAGCTTTCTATCTCAAAGTAAGACATGATCATCTGTGGCTGATATTGGGCAGAGAAAGTGGAATAGATGGTGGGACCACAAGAGAGAGATGGATAGAGACAGACACACAGGGAGATAGAAAGGAGATTTCCACAGCAACAAAAACAAACAGACTAAACAGATTATTGGTTATTATCCCTCCCAATATAATATGGCAGAAATATTTCCATTATTAGCATTCACGACTATAGAAATTATATTCCAATTATGACAAACATTAATAATTGTAGCTGTTGGAGTCAAGCAGGTCCACAGCAGCAGGTGGGGATGTTAGGAGGTTGCTTTTTGCTGCTACTGCACCAAGGGGTAGGGCTTTCATGGTAACCACATGAATAACTGCGGTAAAAACAAGACTACCATAACCGCCATAACCGCACGTTTGTCACCTCAACTAAGTCACCTCAGACGGACGCACAGGCAACTGCACTGGTACCTCCTCCTGTAATCTACAATGACCTCCTTGGTCTTGGAAAGAATCAGGGAGAGGGAGAGGTTGTTGTTCAGGTACCATTGTTGCAGGGCGGTCACCACCTCTCTGTAGGCCGTCTCGTCGCCTCAGGAGATCAGTCCAACAACGGCTGTGTCATCTGCAAACTTCACAATGGTATTTGAAGCCTGTGTTCTCCCACAGTCCCGGTTTTATAGGGATAACAGGAGGGGGCTGAGGACTAAGTCCTGTGGAACTCCTGTGCTAAGTGTAATGTTTGTAAAACCCCGAGATGAAACAGGCGGACAACGACGTAGCAATGGATATGCTTTTAATCCAGAGAGCTGCCGGTTACATTCACGAACAGTGCCTAACTAACCATGACTGCTCTATATATGTGACACCCAATAGATGGCGTTGTTGCTTCACTTAAAGCTGTCATCAACATTACATTGCTCTTTTTTTTTTTTTTCTTTTTAACAAAGAAACAAAATAATGCAAATGTTGCTATACTGAACTTGCTCTTCAAACATACTTCAAAACTTTCCTGATAACAGAACACTTTGAATCTGAAATTAAAACAGAATAGATCAAATCTGTCTGAAAACAGAAAAATCTAGTTTTCTTTTCTTTTTTTTTCTTTTAACTGTTAGACTATAGAATAATTGAAATTAAGAAATAAACAAAAACTGTCCATCTTAGTATTCCAATGTCATTGTCTCTCTACTCCACACATTTCAAGTAGCAACTGTTTATTTGTAGTCCTTCAAGTATGTGGGAGGACATCTGAGTCGTGTGGGGTATCTTGGTGTAGTTGTGGTTGTAGAGGCTTCACTGTATTCAC
Source organism: Labrus bergylta (assembly GCF_963930695.1). Taxonomy (NCBI): domain Eukaryota; kingdom Metazoa; phylum Chordata; class Actinopteri; order Labriformes; family Labridae; genus Labrus; species Labrus bergylta. Next base: position 7,466,672 of record NC_089199.1, on the reverse strand, counting down.
GACCTTCGTCATCAGGATCAGCTGAGATGTCCAGTAGCTGTGGTGGTATCTTCTTGAAGAATGAAGAATTCCTGACGATGCAGTGCCCATCTCTAGCCGCTGTAACCATGGAGCCTTTGGTATTGGTCACAGTGTATGGCTTGTTGTTGTATGGTGTGGTGAGCTTGTTTTTCTTGGGCTGACGATGAAGTACACTGTCCCCTGGAGTAAGTGTGTGTGGTTTGGCATGACGATGAAAGTCAGCATGAGATTTCATTTTGTTCTTAGCCTTGTTGTCCTTTGCTCTCACTTCAGAATCTGTACTGTTACTCGGTGTTTGAGTGAATGAAGGAATCTTCGTGAACATCTTGCGTTGGAATAACAGTTCAGCGGGTGAGCTCTCTGTTGTGCTGTGAGGTGTGGATCGGTACTCACGTAGGAAGATGTTCAGTTGTTGTTTCCAGTGCATTCTCTGTGTGTCCGCAACACGGATAGCTTTCCCCAGGGTCCGCATGAATCTTTCAGCCGTAGCATTGGCTTGGGGCCAAAGCGGTGTGATCTTGCGATGTTCGAATCCTAGATAGTCTGCGAACTGGGAGAACTGATCACTGTTGAATGGCGGTCCATTATCGGTTTTTACAACTCTGGGGATCCCAAACATTGAGAAGACCTTGTCTATGACCGGAATGACAGTGTTTGCCGAAGTTGAGCTTACACTCTCGACAACTGGATAACGTGTGTAGTCATCGATGACAACAATCAAATACTCTCCCGTTGGGAGCGGTCCATAGAAGTCTGCACTCACACTGTGCCATGGAGATTCTGGTAGAACTGACATTTTTAGTGGCTCATTCTGTGTAACTGGTGTATTGACTTGACATGCGAGACAACTGCGTACTGCTGTTTCTGCTTTTCGATCTATGTCTGGAAACCATACTTTGGTTCTGAGTAGTGTTTTAGTTTTAACAATTCCCTGATGTCCTTCATGGGCTAACCGTAGCACTCTCTCTTGTAGGGAAGTGGGAATAACTATTCTAGTCCCCCGCAGTACGATGTCTGAGTCATGTGATATTGATAGTTCACTGCTAACTTGTTTGAACTGCTTTAGTATGTCTGTATTACGTGACTTGTCCATTTTGTTCCATGTGTTGTGTCTGATGCACTCACTGACCTCTTGAAGGATTGTGTCTTTAAGAGTCTCAGCTTTGATCTCAGCGAGTGTCATAGCTTTTGGTATCGCATTACTCACGATGAAGTTAACATACTCCTCTGCCACTTTCGTTGCACGTGCGTTGTCAGCTGTGTCAAAACGGATGGGGTGACGGGACATGTAGTCAGCAGGGTTGTCAGCTCCTTTTCTGTACTCCATCTTGAAGTCGTAGGGCTGAAGTCTTAGTCCCCATCTCTCAATTCTGGCAGGAGGTTTTGATCTTGGGTTATTCCATATAATCTCCAGAGCTTTGTGGTCAGTTACTAGAGTTACAGGATGACCATAAATGTACAGATGGAAGTGTTCACAACTCCACACAATGGCCAGAGCTTCTTTCTCTGTCTGTGAATATCTCCTCTCCACATCACTGAGAGATCGACTAGCATACGCTATTATATGCTTTTCTCCTTTTTCATCCTTTTGACTGAGAATAGCACCCAGTCCGACAGGGCTAGCATCCACAACTAACTCAGTCTCTTTGCTTGGGTCAAAGTATGACATAACTGTGTCACTTGTTAGACCGTTCTTTAATGCTTGAAATGCAGCTTGCTGTTCTGGACCCCATTCCCAGGGCAGGTCCTTTCTGGTTATCTTGCGAAGGGGCTCAGAGATAGAGGCAAAGTCTTTTATAAACCTGGAGCAATAGTTGGCCATGCCCAGCAGGCTCTTGACTTCACTGACAGTCTGTGGTTCTGCAGCGTGTTGAACTGCAGCGACCTTCTTGGGGTCAGCTGAAACACCTTGTGCTGAGAAAACAAAACCGAAGAATTGAAGCCTGGATTTGTTGAACTCACATTTTTCACGGTTCAGTGTGAGACCGCTTTCTTTGAGTCTTTGGAACAGCGCTCGTAGGTTGTCGTCATGTTCCTTCTGAGAAGCGCCGTAGACTATGATGTCATCACTGAGGTTCTTGACGCCAGAGAGACCTTGTAGTGTTTGACATATGGTGTTTTGAAACACCTCAGCAGCGGAAGATATGCCAAAACTAAGCCTTTTGTAGCGCCTCAATCCAAGGTGAGTCGTGAATGTGGTTATGTACCTACTGTCTGGATGCAGCTCTAGTTGGTGATATCCAGCTCTCAGGTCCAGTTTAGAGAACACCGTAGCTCCATTTAACTCATGTATCACGTCGTCCATGGTGGGAGTGATGTGACGTTCTCTTTCTATGGCCGTATTAGCTTGCTGCATGTCAACACAGATCCTTACTTTGTTTGGAGCTTTAGGCTTAGGAGCTGCAACAATGGGCGAGACCCATGGCGTCGGGCCAGTGACCTCTTCAATGATACCATCTGCCTCCAGCTTCCGAAGCTCATCCTCAACCTTCTGGCGGATATGGAATGGCACTCGTCGATGAGGTTGACATGTGGGTTTGATGTCAGGATTTATATGTAGTTTCACCTGAAAATCTTGTAACTTTCCAATACCATGGAACAGTTCTGGATTGTTTGCTACCAGCTCATCAGCAGCTGTGCTATGCTGTGGTGTGGATGATACTGCAGTGACTATTTTAATCAGACCAAGTGTTTTCGATGTTTTATAGCTAAGTACATTAAAACAGTCACCTTTAATGACATAGAATGTGCACCTTGTTTTTTTCGGTCCCTTTTCCACGCTGCACTTGAATGCACCACTGACAGGCAAAGGAACATTGGAGCGGAAGGGGTAAATCTTGGTCGCACTGTGATTGAGCTGTGGGCGTGGCATTAGTGTCTCAAAACTCACTTCACTAATACAATTAGCTGAGGCTCCTGAATCGATTAGCACTTGCACATCACAGTCATTCAGCTTGATTTGCGTCTGTGGCAAGTCCGATGTATTGTCATCACTAACTGTGAACACATATTTATCATCACTGCTTGAGGAGTCATGTTGTGTTTCATTATCTGGTGCAGCTTTTGTTATGTGGTGGACTTTTCTGGAGTGTTGTTTCACAGTGTATCGGGGCTGTCTTTTGATACTGTCTTTGGATGTTGAGCGACATTGTTTAGCGAAATGGTTTAATTTTCCACAGGCTCTACATTCTTTGTTTTTAGCAGGACACTCACCATCATGAGGATATTTGCCTCCACAGTTCCTGCAGCGGTTGTTGTGAGTGAGACGTTGTTTTTCAGGCCACTTTCTATTGTTTGGATATTGCTTCTCCACGGGTTTCCTATTAACTGCATTCACAGAAGGCGTAGCTACTGCGTGTTTTTCCATGCCACTCGCTTGCATTTCCGACAGTTCAAGTGTCCTTGCGTGATCAAGGAGCTGATCCAAAGTCATATTTGGTTCCCTCAGTGCTTTCCTCCGCAGCCTGGATGACGTACAGCACTGTATTATTTGAGTTTTTATCTCCACCGTAGTATCTGCAAACTCACAATTCTTAGCCAGCATCTTCAGTCTAGTGTGATAATTGTCCAGACATTCTCCTGGTTCTTGCATGGCTTTTCTAAACATATAGACTTGGTACTGTGCGTTCTTCTTGGGAGAGAAATAGCCAGTTAGCTTCTCCTGCACGTCTGCATATTTATCATCCTGTGCTGCTAACGTGTCATATATGTCGTGCACACGTTCTCCTGCGATATGCAACAGCAATGCTTTAATTCTCGCATCTCCAGTAATGTTCATAGCAGTCACATAATTCTCAAACCTTTGCACCCATTTGTTCCACCGTGGTCCAATAGATCCAGGATCCGTTTCTGTGTCGAAAGGTGGTAGAGTTGCGTGTGCTGCGGCAGCCATGCTTGCTAGTTTTTATCCAAGTTGTACAGTCACGTTGTTCTCGCTTTAGCTTCGTGGTCGCTATTAACTTGGTCTCCGTCTGTCCAGTTTACTTTTCTTTCACTGAAAAATGCCTCTTTGCGTCTTTTCCTTTACTCCTCGTCGCCAATGTAATGTTTGTAAAACCCCGAGATGAAACAGGCGGACAACGACGTAGCAATGGATATGCTTTTAATCCAGAGAGCTGCCGGTTACATTCACGAACAGTGCCTAACTAACCATGACTGCTCTATATATGTGACACCCAATAGATGGCGTTGTTGCTTCACTTAAAGCTGTCATCAACATTACACTAAGTGCAGCTGTCCACTCTCACCACCTGGAGGCAGTCCGTCAGGAGGTGCATTAATGGGAGATAAATAAATATAGATAGATAGATAGATGCCTAAAATATTGGTATTTTTCTGCACATTCAGGTTAGACAGACATCTTCTAAAAGAACACAAATATAATCTTCTCATCTAACTATATCTGCTGGGATTTACGTTATCAAAGTCTGCTCAGTCTCTCTATATCTGTACATCACTATTTAAAAGCAAGCTATGTGCAGTGAGTTCAGGCAGTAAACTCATGTTACATACTCAAGAGAGGGCATAATGCTTTTTAGCTGTGTGTGTGTGTGTGTGTGTGTGTGTGTGTGTGTGTGTGTGTAACTTTTCTGTCAGCTGCTAATTTTGCACACTACTGGGCCAGTCATTGTAATATTTTATGTTCACATATATTCTTGTGTGCTCAACAACCTCTTGTGATTGCAGCAATTACCAGTATTTGAAATACATGGTTTGCCTTCTGTTTTCTAACAATGGGGACTTATGATCATAATGATCAATAGATGACGAGTTTTGTTCCCATCATGCTCAAATAGTGCATCTTAAAGTTCCCCAGAGGCAAATATTCTAAGTTGTTGGAAAGGTGTGCAGTGTTTTTACATCATGCTGTGTTAGTCATCATTTTAGCTACACCGGATAATTTTCTAAGAAACACAAGATGACACATCAAAGACGTAAGTTAAAGACCTGCTGTCTATGCGCTACGCCTTACCTTATGACCTTCTTATTCTTGTGGACACATGCCTGATGGGAATGTTTTTAAATTTGCCATAAACTACAACATGAACTAAAGTATGAACTGAGAAAGAGAATCACTTAACTATTAACCCTTTAAGTAGACATCACCATTTTTCAAAGGCTTGGTTACCCTATCCTTCCTGTAAGGTGTAGGAATGAAGTTTGTAATGAGATTTATTCTATAATGCCTCCATAAGAGAAGATTATATACTGTAAATTAATACTCAGCTATTGTACATTGGTGGATGTTAATCTGCCGAGGCTGGGCTTCCCTTATCCTCTATGATAGGTTTCATACTAAAGGTTGAGCTTTATTGTATAAAGCCCACATATTACAATACATTCATTTTCACAGCTTTGGGTAGGCATTTCTTAACACTTTATGTAACTCAGGAAACTGGTTTTGACTTTCAAGGAACTAGTGGTGTTAGGATACAATCACGAGACAAGGCGGTACATGATATTGGGTCCACAAGACATTATTTTTATACTTTTTTTTTTTTAGAAAACTTTGATGACAAATTATATCACTGGAAAAATAGTCTTTTAATCGATTGAAAGTCACAAAATGCAAAACAATGAACAATTTTTAAATGTGCAGCATGTGTGAGTCAGAAAAAACATAATTCTTAAGTGATTAGTTAACCTTCTTTGAAAATCACATGCTCTACAGAGAAACAAAGTAAGTGATGATCTTTGGTATTGTGTCCCTACTGTATATGACCGGGGGTACAATCTCACCAGTTCAATGTAGGCCTACCTTTCTCATTGTGTTTTAGAAGCATTAGAAGAATGAAACACATTCTTTCAAATACTTTAACGTTAACATACAGTATGTATCATGTCAAACATCCCATTACACCATCTCTTTTTTTCCATTTTGATCCATACCCTGTCCCACCAATATGCCTCAGTGACATTTACATTGACCGCCAGGCGTAAAAGTGATATAAAAGTCCCACAATGAACTGGCAATGTAAAAGGGCTACTGTCAATCTGTGTGAAGAAGGTTGGGAAGGGGCTCCTCTCATCCACAACCCCCTTAAAACACTCAGCAAAGCAATCTCTACTCTCCTGTGTGTTCTTTTTTGACTAGGTAAAATTGCAGGGGCTGTCACGTGTTCCTAAGGCAATGAATCAATAGATTTAATTATATATCAAACATACTTTTGCTGTAGACTGTCACTGTCCCTCCATAACTGATGCCAATTTTTTTTTACATAAATGGCAGATCATGGAAACGTAATTTATGTTAATATTTTTCTTATCTGGTACAGTTTTATAATACAGTAAATACTCTACAATGATGCATGCTGGGAAGTATAGTTTTAGAGCTTAGTGTTACTTTTCACTCGTCTGTAATTTGCTTTGAGTTTTGGCACACATATATAGTGATGCTGACATGCTGTTCATCGTCATTTTCGTGAATACACAAAAACTTAAGTGCATCTCCCTGTTAAAGCGTCGCTGTCTGAGAAAACATACAGCTGTACATGCAGCTGTCTGAGAACAAAAGAACGAAAACACATATTTGCACTTGAATGTTACAGTGCTACATCTCCCGGCCAACAACGCATAAAGTGTGACATTTGTGCAAGGTAATGGTCGGCAAAAATATTATCATCCAGATCCCCTTGGGCTAAACCTTTCAGAGTGTCCAAAGGCGGTTTTTGAACAGCTGTGCTATGTGTTTGAACACATTTTTGGAGCACAGCATGTAAAGGCAGTGCCAATATTGATATGTATTTATGCTTTGAGGAATGAAAATGTTTCAATTTTGATGTCTAGACATTTTCTTTCTCTCTGGAAAAAAAAGACCTTTCAAATTGCCATTACAATATCTTTTTTCATATTAGTCCACCTCACATAGCCTCTGTAGTGTAATAACAGTAAAAACTTTCACCAACTGCTATTTTCTCCATATTTTAAAGCAACATGATTGGACAAATGATAACATACAGCTTGGAATCATCAGGCAGGGACGTGCAGAGGATTTTGGAGGGCAAGACCTGACATTCACAAAAGGGCGGTTTTTCAAAAAAAGGAAATAAATTAATTTCCGGAATGACAACTTTTATGACACTGTTAAAGGAAAGTTAAAATATTCAATATTTAAAGGTCCCATATTATGCTTTATCTGGTTTTATATGCCCTTTAGTGTGTTTTCCAAGTGTCCTGTGCATGTTTAGGCACATCTATGTGCAAAAATTCAAAGTCCGCTTCTCCTACCTCCTCCTGTTAGCTGTAGCATTAGCTGCATGTAACACTCGGTTCTATCCCCCCTCGATAAAAATGTGTCAGTCCCACATCATTGTCAGTGTGATATCACTGATCTAAGCCCATTGGATCGTTGTGGCAAGCCCTGCAGCTCATGTTGAAATTTCCGAGACGCGTGCTGAGCAACTGACCAATAACGACAGAGCGGATCGGCAGACCAATCAGAGCAGACTTGGCCCATGTGGGGTCTAACAATGTGGGCTCAACAGAGTGCAGCTGACGGACTCAGAGCGTAGAGGGAGCAAGGAGGAGCAATACATGAAAACAGGAACGTACAAAAGTAGGCACATAGATTAAATATATGAACCTCAAAAAGGGCATAATATGGGCTCTTTAAAACAAAACTTATGACTAAGTGATATTTAAAAATCAATACATAACAGTAAATTAATTAAGGTGTCAGCTTTCAACTGCGAGCCACTGCCAATACAGGTAGAAACTCTCTGCCAGAAGACATGTTAGGAGCACAACCGGGTGGGCGCTGTAGTTGTATTAGTGAAATGTTTGACTTTTTTTTACAGTCAGCAATGCTAAGGCAAGCGTGTCATTTATTAGCCTGCCTACACAGCCCCTCAGTGGCTTCAAGTTTAGCCTTAATCACTATACACATATTGTATTCCAGTTATTTCTCCTCACATGCCAAATAATGAGAAACCTTTAATTCTGCCCATGAACATAAAATCAGAACGAGTAACAGTTGTAATCATATTTTGGTCTCATACCTGATGTGCACGACCGTATTCGTGTTTATGCTTGGGTGCGTGTGCTTGCATGTTCAGAACATTGCAGAGAGACCATAGTGCTGGCCTTTATCACATATCTCCTAACCTGATATTCCTTTTTCTAAACCTGATGTATAAGACAAATTTTAAAACCTATTTTTTCATCTAAAAAGTTGTCTTTGTCCTATATACGGTGCAACACATATCCAGTACCAGTTTAAATTGCTGACATACTCGCTGTCATCATTGAGTGCAGCTGCCACCATCACACATTGAACACGACCTGATATGTTTTAAATTTGCCTCTATTTGCCTTCATTGTGTAATGCAAGCTGTTCGTGACTACATAGCAGACCAGACTGGCAGTGCCACTTTTTAACATTTTTTTCTCCCCTTATGGGGTCATAATCCTGCATTTAAAGAAAACGGGGGTATATTGATCAGTAAATAAAGCTTGTGGAGTGCTTGATTTATTTTAAGACTCCTCAATTAAAGTCATCGAGTGACTAGGGAAGGTGGACAGCCCTTCTCACTGGCTGTGGGTCTGTACTACACAACTTTCCCCGTAGGCTGAAAGCTCAACTACTGTCCTGTAGCTAATAGGATTACAAACAGATAGTATAAATGTGCTATACAGCTGCATAAAAATTGCACTTTGTGGACTTTGCTGAATACAATGGAAATCATGGTGCATGAAGACAGTTTTTTTTCTTATATACTGGTGCAGTTTATATTCTGGATCATACGGTAGTGTAGTATATTTGTTCAGAAGGCCAGGCTATGTGCAAAACCTTTGTTCTTTTTATAAAAGGGCACTCTCTCTCTAGAGAGGGCAAAATGGCTGGTGCTCAAGTCCCTTTTTTGTCTTTAAGTGCATGTTACGGTCATCAGGTATCATATCAGGTAATTATGTGTTATCATTGTTGTCAGGTGTGCTTAAATATTTCAAAGGGGGGAGGGGTTACTTTACCAAGCTGGTGTTCAATATGTCACCATCGAATTGTAAAGGTAACGAGTTCAGTAAAGACTTGTACGCGGGTTATTCTGCGGTTAATCGAAGCACTGGGAAAAACCAGCATTGAACAATGCAAACCACCTACGCATGCTTTTCAAAAAGAACCCGTCAAAAGGCTTCAGGGCCCGCTGGCTCTACTATTAGAAATAATTGTCGACAATTATGATTTAGTCCTGTGAGTTTGCAGAGTGACTGACAGCTTTTTCTCTCTATTATTTTTTTTTACTGATAAGAGGGCAGTTGAGAACAACAATTCACTTCCAGGAACAAGAACTGAAGATTCCAAGGAACATATTCATTTATCAGTCAGATGAAGAACTAAGAGACAGAAATACATGCCTTTAAACGTTATACAGCATACTGTATACAGCATTCATATACACACACAAAGAGATATATTCCCTTCTCTCTGATATGAGACAAACAAAACCACTTTCATGAAAGTACAATACATATAAAGTTAGTCAGAAGTCAGTAAGTTCAGTGAAACCCATTGGCTTGAAAGAGGGGATACTGTTAAACTTGCTCTGTCCAAAGCTACCATGAGCCACACAAAAATGGAGTATGCTTGGTTTGTTTAATCATGTGTAAAAACAAAATCACTTTAAACTAATTCTTCATATGACTACAGAATGTTTAGTAGAGGGACAACATTGTGGGTGAAACGTTCTGGTTTATGTAAGTAGTAGTGTCTACTAGCATTTTAATGGGCTGTATACAGGAAAACCATCTTGTGTTGGAGCAAAAGGGGTTGGAAAACAACAACCGTAATGCAATACTGTAGCCAAAAAGGCTATTGTGATGATAATTTAGCCTTGTTTTAAATTTCCAATTACAGACATCTGTTTATGAACCTTGTCTGACCTTGCCAGCTCAATTCTAGTGCCTCAAGTTGCAACTCTGACTGTTGACGATGCAGGGGCAAAGAAGAGGGATAGGTTTGGACTGGAAGCTTCTCTTCGCCTTTCAGAAAAAAGTGCTTACAACTCAGGAACTCCCAAACAATTGGCTCTGCCTCCAGGAAGCTGCATCGACCTCAGACAAATCCAGTATCCCTTTGAGTACTACAGTTTAAGAGAGAGTGTGACTATTAGGGCTTCAAACTCGCAGAATGCTCCTGAAAACCAGGAAGAGCTGTATGTGTGAACGCAAACAGCCACATTTTTCACTTAGACTTCACCCCAAGCGTCTCCTGCCAACCCCTTAGCATTTTTTCCCGCAGCAAGCTCGAGTGGGCTGATGTGAGAACGCAGAAGGATATTATCTGGAGAATTGACCTCGAGCCAATAAGAATTACGTTTATATACTGTGACTGCTGCACAGTGCATAGATAGTGTATGCATGCAACCGCTATGTTTTCTGTGCATGTTATTCAACAGCTGCATTACGTTTTCTGTTCGCCAATATGTTCTGCGCTCTTTTGTTGACATTGTGATTCCGCCAAACTACACGTATTGATATAAAGGCAAATATTCTCATTATAGCATTGTATAGCAGACTCGCTACTTCCACCTTTTTTGTTTTACGTCACGTCTTGCCTGGGGGGGGGGGCGCTAAGGTGCATACGTGAACAGCCAGGTCAGGAGAATATCTGGAGCTGTCCTCCAGAAATGATCTAGATATATTCAAGAGTGTATATCATGTCATAACGGCTTAAGTATTTATTGAACAGACACATGGACTTTGTGGAATCTTTTTGTCACCACAAGGTTGACCATTGATCAAAGACCCCAACTGGTTCCTACTCTGCCTTTGAGCAACTCAGCATATTTTAGGTGTCACTATATAGTATAATAATGATGTAATTTTCATTCAAAACTGCAGATAAATAGAACAGTTCAAAATGTCACAGTCCCTGACAATTTTGATCCATTGTGTCTTGTTACCAGCACCTTCATGACACTAAGTGGCACATGGTTACTTGCCACTGCTTAATCAAATGTTGCCAATATCAGACATCTGACTGATGAAAGGCCACACCACAGTCTGATGTATTTAAATTCAGCAGACTAATCTAGTATGGGACGGTTGACTGATGAAGCAGCCTATGGCCTCTCACAGCACCCATGAATAATTTAATAGAGAGCCAAGTTTAATAGGCTGCATTGGGGAAGGGTGACTACTTGTGTTATTCTTATGGTATTCTATCTATCTATCTATCTATCTATCTATCTATCTATCTATCCATCTATCCGCTCTATTCACCAAGAAAATAAATGAAAAAAGACCACATTTTGCATCTCAACTCAACAAAGAATCCCTCCAAACACGCCTCCAGCTTTCCCATATCCACATATCCAATGCTTCATATTTTTATGTGTCCAGAGATTCATGCGTCCCTTCATCTACTGCCAGTTGCTTATTCACTGATGCTGAGTGATTTACACACAGGATGGGGGGGGGGGGGACATTCACACACAATACACCTTGGCTACCTGGCCTACTGAGGTCGTTGGTGAGGGAATGGAATCCAGCCAGAAGTCATTGTAGCACACTGACACATTGACTTATAGAAGCCATTGCTGTAAGAGCCACGTATAATACAGCATAATATAATATAAGTCATGTAGACTGGATGGGGGGTATTGTGTGCATTTTGTCTTTCAAAGAAAGAGATGGTGTGGAATGCAGAATAACACTGAAAATGTATCAAAGAAATAGTGTAGTGTATTTTCCCCCACCAACGATAGAAAGCAACCACATGAAACATAAGAGAAACGTAGCTAAAACCTCAAAATTTCAAATATACGATCAAATTAACACATTGAACCAATGAATTTTAATATTAACATATCCTGCCAGCAAAGACATGTACTGTAGGAATGGAAGTAACAACAGTTTAATCAAAAAGATTAACAATGACCTAGCCATTAAAAGAAAAAGCTGACTGACATTATATTTGGAATGGTGCTTAAATACTCTGCAACATCAATTTAGCTGCCTGCTAATGATGAAGAAATGAGTTAAGACTTTGAATTTAAAGAGAGAAATCCTTTGAATGATGTAACCAGAAGCTGTCGAATCTTGGTAATCCCTTAATCCTTAATTATCAATTTTTTTAAATGATTTTTTATTGTGGATATTAATTTGAAAAAACGTTAATCGAAACCTTTTACATCAGGAAATTTTTTCCAGTTTCCATTAATGTCATGTGGCGCCACTGACTGGAGCTGGTACAACAATGAACATTCATTTGGTTTTATCCACAGTCTCTCTGTTCATCTGAGAAGGAAGAAGGATCCAAACCCGACTCTTATGGATCTTGGATAACCTGAGGAAGAGCCTACTGCCTTCTGTTCTTTAGAGATTAACAAGCTAAAATGCCTGTCGCTGCCATGGGCACGTTTAGTGGGAGATGCTGCTTGACCCACATGAAGTTACATACTTCTGGAGCACCACTAGGGTGAAGACAGTGGTGATGTATCAAATAAGGTTCTATTATTTGCAGATTTTCATGAAAGACTATGGTGTGTAATTTTGAGTTTGCTAAGTCATAATTTCCCCTTTTTTGAAAATACTGGTTTAAGTAAACTTCAGCTTATTATTATTAACTGCTTTAACTGATTGACTGCTATCAAAGTTAATTTCTTTGTTAGGGGTAGGGCTGGAAATACATTGAGTTTTTACGATAATTTGTGATTAGCTGTGCCAACCTCTGGAAATAGTAGTGCGTAAGACCACTTTTGCTAGGCTTGTAGCTACTTGGATTTGTGTCAAAATAACTGCAACAAGGATCCTGTTGCCATTGTCTTCAACAGGAATCAATGGTAGACCTAAAATAAGCTAAATTCAGTGAAATTTATCCAAAAGATATCTAGAAAGGGAGATCAACAAAATAATCCTGACAAGTTTGATTTTGTGGGCATGTTTGTGCTTTTCCCTGGATAAGAAATCACATGTAACCAAATGAAATCTTTCAAATAAGTTGAGTGTTTTGTCATGCACTATTTCTTTTAATCATGTCTGTGCAGGGTGCAGCATTCATTCTTTTTTATCCGAGGAACAGAAAGGTCACAGATGTATCATTGTCAATGGCCCCCGTAGAAATGCCCCCTGAGGTTGTCATGACACCAGATGCTGAATACAAACCCTAGTATTGCTTTTATTCCACTCTGAAAACTTGGATATGCAGCACCGTGTTTCAGCCCACACACAGACTTGAATATTCCCATCATTGTACAACACATATGGATCATGCTTGCTCTCTAACAGGAGCAGAGGTTATGGTGGGTCACTGCTTTGACTGATTTTTGAATCTTTTGTGAAGGGTTAACTTGCTCTGGGGCCAGATGTTATGTTGGTTCGCATTAAGAAGACATTAGCTGATTTTGTACATGTTCACAACAGTATTTAAGGTCAAGAGGATTAATAGCTGCTTCGGATTAACTGTGATTGGTATGTCATCGTGAAGAGGACTGGACCACTCTGACTTATATGGATAACTAGAATTAATGTTGTCGCTAAAGTCTACCTGTAGAGAATGGACACAAACACCAACCCTGTCTTATAGAAATAACATTCCTAGATCGCTATTTTTCCAATAATGCTGTTGGGTCAAGGGCAATTGCTACTTGGATAATGTTTACAGGCAATGCTTGTTTTACTGGATGAAGCACTATATGTATGAGTGAAGCATTGACAGATTTTAGTTTCAGTAACATTTTGATTACTTTAAATTCAGTTCTCCATCCGTTAACCCTGCCACCCCGCGTACTTGGTTTTACGCGGGGTGTCTCACTGTTTCTCTGAGAAGCAAGAAGGACTCAAACCCTGCTCTTATGGATCTTGTGGGGGAAGAGAGATGGCCCCATCCACTCAGGGACGATGTTTGTAGAGGCATAATAGCGGAGTGTCCTCTCCAGGGTACAACGGAAGGAAAACAAACAGACTTCGAGGAGAAATAAGAAGTGAATCATCTTTGGGCTGCATTTGAGAAGAGAAATCAGTCCTTCAGCAGGCTGCGCTTGGTAAGAACACTAGGTCAGGCAGAATTGCGCTGAGAGAATATTGTTTTGCTAAAGTGCAACATCTTCTGGACACATTTTGTACATTTAAATAGGGACACTTGGATTCATCGTATAAATAGATTGTATCTCTCAAAATGGAATCTCTTTTTCATTGTATACAGTTGTTTGTCAAAGTCAGTATTTCTTAATCATAATGACATTTTCACAATTCTAACATTTGTAATGTTAACCTAAAGAAACCATTTAGAGTGTCATTTATTATTTTGTTGTATAATCCATTGAACACATTCTACTCATTTTTTTATGACAATGTTTACACTAAAATATCTAAATTAATTCAAAATGGACTACACCTATGTTAAATGTTTTTTTTCTGTTGAGTACTTACAAATATATCCAACATTTATCAAAGCCAGAAATGTCCTTAATTTTATAGTTGTAACAGATAGTTGTATAGTTGACAGAGCCGCCATGACAGCCTCGACATGTTTATCGTTGTCAAGGAAACACCAGATGATAGGTCAAAGGCCCCTGCATAAGGAAGCAGGAACTGCTACTGAAAGCTGCCGTACTGTTGCTGTATGTGCTTCTGGAATAAAAATGTCAGTAAACATATTGTCTTTCTCAGGTCTGTTTCGCCCGTTCGTCTTGACTATGGTCAACTTGGAGTTTCTTTTTTATCTGGGGTGAGGGGGGAGGTAGCAGAGATATCTCCCATGATTCCCCAACAGAATTTACATGCTGTGCATTTAAGAAGTACTTATATATTACAACAAAGACATTATGAGTAGGCCTCCCTAAAAAGGGAATGGTAACCACGGCAGGGAGTATCCTAATAGAGATTCAGAATAGTGCTTTGATTTTGGCTAATGACAAACATAAACATGTTCTCTTCAGGACATCAGTAAAAAGTTTTGAACACACTGTGTATGTCCCTGTCCTTATAATGGATGTTTTTTTTTTGTGAGGAAAGGAGACTATGTTCTTAACTCTTCCTTCTTGTAACAATTGGATTGACATCACAAAAAAATTACTCGAAGGTTAATTATGTTAATGTTCAATTTCGAAAGTATTAATCAATATAAATATTACCCAATGAAATGTGTTGGTTAGGTTGCAAATAATCAACAGATTTAAAAAAAAAAATGGAGAATCTTTTGGCAGGTGGCTCAATATTTTGGTCTAAAGCGTTCTGGTTCCTGTTAGTTCCAGTCCTCAAGCATGCATTAACTGTATACTGGAAAACCGTCAATCTTAAGAGCAAACCCTCTTGAAAGCGAATATAGATTCTACTTCATTTGAGTGCTTTTTTTTTTTTTTTTTTTTACACAAACACACACACACACACACACACACACACACACACGCACACGCACACGCACACACACACACACACGCACACACACAAGTTTAATCTTGGGTTTAGAATCCCCGCTGACACTCTCCAGAGCTTCCATTGATCTTTGGAGAGTCTCCAATGTGACTTCAGCGGGTCTTTAGGGCGACTCTGCTCCTGCTCTGCTCTGCTCCTTTTAGGGTGCTAATCAGAGAGTTACACCTAGGTTTGGCCACGGTTAGCCTCATAATCCTTGGGCTTTTGGAAGCAGACTTGGGTACCTGAAAAACAACTTGTGGGAGCAATATCCCAACATGGCAGCTTTTATTCTGGTTCATCTTGCTTTAGGCGTCCACAGAGTCATGTTTGTCTTCAAAAGCTTGCTGGCATGTAAAGACTGGGCATGAATCTCCCATATGAAAGGACTTGAGACATGGACTCAAAGCAGGTCGGACTCTTCTGTTGAGTCTTCAGAAGAATGTTTCTTTGAAAAGAAAAAAAAACTCTTTTTGATCAAAAGCTGTTGGAAATCCAAGAGTCCATCTGATTTACACAAACAAGCTCAGAAAATATCTGAATACCTTTAAACCCTGCAGCTAGAATAATTCCATGCATGGCCTGAGGTATTGCTGTATACATCACATCTCGTACTTTCCACGATGGATTCAGCTCTGCAGGATCTGCAACACAAGAGTTGCAGATTTTATATACAGTCAAGGACCCATTGTAGGAGGTGGTGAGCTTCCTAGTATGTTATTGAGAATTTGTCTTTTAAAAAACGACCTGGACATATCGGTGAACAGTGTCAGTGCCAGAATTAGCATCTTCTAGAGTAGAGGTGTCAAACTCATACTGGGTCGAGGGCCAGATTTGCTCAAATGAAACCCCATGGGGGCCGGACTATTTTTTGCTAACATCAACAGGACTTAACACATTGATATAGGCTACTAAATCTTTCATTATTTTAATTAATTCATCAGAAAGTACCAATTAATTATGACTGCATGTTAACCCAAACAAGTAACATTACATTAAACAGAGGGGTTAAAGGCAACAACTTTAAACAAGACAGACAGAAAACACCCGTGCAATATATTACAGAAAGATTTCAAATCTGAATGTTTTTAGCTTTCACTGTAGACTGCATGTTACAGCAGAGAGTGAGGGGAGGAGGGGGGCAGAGAAAGAGGAGGGAGTACTTTGTCAATTTGGTCTGGCTGTAAAAAGTAAAGTATATAGGAGAGAACAATTACATTTTCACTTGCTGGTCTACCCCTGACACTCTTTGATATTTACCAGCCTGTCCAGATCAGGAACTAGTTTATGAGAAGTAGTGTTTATGTCATTCAGATGTGTGTGTTTGCGAGCTGACTGGGCAGTTTGGACTTGTTAAGGTTCATTTTGGTGTAAGCCTGCTCGCATAAATATATATGCACAGAATCTGTGATGCAAACACTGTCATCTTCTGGTAATTCAGTGTGAGGCATTGATAAAAGGATTCCAAACTGACAGACGTGAATTCTTTAATGGTGAGATCTGAAGTTAGATCTGCTCCATCTGTAGTTCCCGGTCCTTCTCCAGCTGAGTAAATAAACTTTTAAACTCTTGTATGAGGCCTGCCAGTAAACGTTCTTGTGCCCGTACTATCATAATCCAACTCTGTCACTATCTTTTCTTTTTCGCCCTAAACTGGACCATCTGTGTGGATAATACAAGGAAGCATTTGAGCGCTGCTCCTCGGCTCAAGCAGCGTATCTCTGTGTGAGAGGGCAGCCTGTGAATTACAAAGCCTTTAGATTAGAATGAAATTTTACCTTCTGATGAGCTGGGGGCAAATATACGCAACAGTACTTTTAAACTCTCTAGGGATCTGGAGATAAATTTTACCTGTAGTTGATTAAAAACAGTTAATCTCTGAATAAAGGAAGTTAACATTAATTTGACATTATTATAAAAATAACCCAAAGTTCCATCTTGTGGTATAGATATCAGAGTCTCAACCCTCAGACGCTCACATTTTTGTCGGAGTGTGCAGATGGTCTGTTTTGCAGGATGGATGAGAGTTTTTTTTTAAATGGACAAGCTGCTCTTTGTGGCTCACTCCAGGGAAGAAGCTTTGTTATCATCAGCGAAACTTGTCTCACATTCGTTGGGACTTGACTTTGCTAGACATCCGGCCCTTTGCTGCATGTCATCCCCCACTCTGTCCTCCCAACACTTCCTGTCTCTCAGCTGTCCTATCTAATAAAGGCAAAAGGGCCAAAAATATTACTTAATAAATAATATATAAATAAATAAATAACAAGCAGGAACAGAATTGCACTGCGTTAGGATGAGCGTGCACAGTGCAGCAGGGGTTAAGTCCTGTAGCTCTGATAGAATCTTGGCAACTTGTGAGCAAATAAGACAAAATATATACCGCTCCTTCTTTCTCTCTTGACATATCCTGCATTCTGTGTCATCCCCTCCCTTTGGACAGCACGTTTACTGAGCTGAGGAAATGCAGCAGCACAATGTTGAGTGTGTGCTGCGTCTCGTCTTTTTGATGATGTTACTCCCTGCTGAGAAGGTAGTTATTAAAGTAATTTATTGTATCATATTGACCTCTTACTTTCCTTATTACACATAGTTTAACAATTGGGTTAAAATGTGTATTAAAAATATTTGAATATATAAAAATCTCTAAATGTTTTTCCAAAAACCCCTTCTCCCCAAATGTCTCGGGGAGCCAGATGAAACCTGCTGGCGGGCAGTATTAGGCCAGTGAATGACCAGAATGAGCTTGTTTCGAACTTAAAAAAGTTGAAGAAAATATAGAATATATATCATGTTGAGTCATAGAAGGGGTTGTTCAGGTATCTATTTTTAGTAAGATGAATAACTGGTATGATGCTTTTACAAGTTCCCTCTGTAGTTGTTGAACTTAAACTTGTAGAGTTCAGTTTTTACATCAATGCACCGTCTACAATATGGATCAAAGGATTAGTTTTAAAGTACTATAAAAGTACTATAAAAGTTCTAAATATCTCAAATTAGGTCATGTTAAACACTGATCAAAACACACAGGTCAGTTGGGACTAGTTTGCCTGGTCGTCCTCTTTTTGAAAAGCAGACTTGGGAATCAACTTTCTGATTGATTGTACGCTATTTCATTAAAACCTCTTACTTTCCTGTAGTGTTCCCTAGCTGGAAACACAATCAACTGCATTGGATAGTTACATTTAAAAACATCAAAAACCATAACAATGAGAGTAAAGAGAAATCTTTGGTTATGTTCTGTAGTCATGTTTTCAAGGCAAAAAGGTCTGGTATCTCTCAGTTCGTTTGTGAATGTAATAGCTCAACAGGTACAAAAATAGCTCTTGATGCTACAAAATTTGTGATGTGTGTGATGCAATGGTTGACTGCTAAGCTAGTTAGATACCCTCAACATCAATTACAAAATTCAACAAATCTAGTGTTCCTCAGTTTGTTTACAATTCATATGGCCATTGTTGTGATGTAAATTCCAAAATGCCTCCGGATTTTACAATCAATACAGAAAACAAATTATGAAATGTAGCGGTAGGCTGCCATAAGTGGCTAGCTCCAACATCGGTTTCATACTGTATGGCTTCAAGTTTAATATAACCTCCAAAAATGTGGCATGGCATAGTTTAGGAGCCATCACTGACCATTTTTTACAGAGAACAAACTATCATCCAGATTTTTCTATACTTCTGCTAGAAAATTCGCATCTTAAGTTATGGGAAGGCATCTTTGATATTGGAAATCTGCCTGAATGTAAGGGAGACCACAAGAATAAAATGAAACAGGCTCACACGTTTGTCTTGTTCCTAGACTACCCACCAGTAGCAAAGTATTTTAAACATTTGAAGCAGCTGACCGAGCTCCTGAAACTGGCATCCTCAGGGTTTTGTTTTTTCCACTGTAAAAAGTCATAAATCAGATTTCTACATTGACCTGCTCTCTGTGTGTCTACCTGAGATAAACACTTTAAAGGCAGAACACACAAGCAGAACAATCTGAACAGGTCAGCTCAGCTGCAGCTAACAGGAGCAGACAGTGCCTTGTGACCATTCATCACCGCTAATAGGTCATAGTTTACACCCTGACGTTAGGTATACATCATAGGTATGACATAAGGGCCAGGGGGAAATGGCGCAAAGAGGCATGATGGTGCCATAAAACTCAGGCGAGATTAGATTATGTAATATTAGCTACATTCAGTTGCAAACTAGATAGAAGATCTAAGAAAATTGGAATGCATCTGTTTTACAACCCTTTCTACCAATGCTTGGAAAATAAGAGAAGATCAGAACAAAGTCTTTGGCAGCCTCTTTAGGCACACGGTTAGAGAAGCCACAGTAGGGAATTTTTTAAGTATGAACAAAATAAGCATCACAAGTGGTAGGAAAATAGCTAAGGTCTAATCACTTGCAAAAAATAAAAGAAAAGGCTACATTGTGGGAGCAAATATTCCCACCATCCAATCAGATCCCAGCTCACCACCAAACCTAACCAAATGTACCCTCAAAATCAATGGATACAAGTCAGTTGGAGGTTCAAATAGGCACAAGATTCTAGAGCTAGGCCACAGCAATATTTTTAATTTTGCCTTCATGAATAATTGGTATGAGTCATTCCCTGAGCCTCTTCAAAAACCACATGAGATTCACTAAGGTTTTCCACAGAATGAATGTAATGTGTACTCTACTGACACAACATTAACAGCTAGGGAAACCACTCAAAGAGTTGTGGTACAATGACCAAAAAGCCTGCTATTTGTGGCAGTCAGGGCTGATGGACAGACCAGACATCATAAGATGTTTACCAATGAGTCCTCGGTGCATCCAAAACTAAATGTTGCATTTTTGTTGTTACCTACCCTGAGATGTTTCCCTTTGGTTTGTTTGCTTAAACCTGAGCAAAAAGACACTAATTTGGATCTGTATGCAAATTACAGAGCTGCCTTTTGTGTCAAAACAAGACGCCAAAGGGTTGTGACATAGCAGCGGTATTTGATGAGCATGGGAAGATAATATGTCCAGTGGCAAGATGCTCAAGACGTCATTCACCTTTCTACAGTTCTTTGAACTAAAGCAGCCTTAAGGATTCAAGAGAAACACAAACTCTTTAGGAACCTCAACCAAGCCTAGCCCTTTTGGATTAAACTTTGAATTCCTTGCATATTTCTTTAGCCCCTGCACCTCACTTCAGGGTTTGCTTCATGAAGATCTTAAACATGATTGACACATGTTCAAGCTCTTCCTGAAGCAAACCCTGTTGTGTTTGGTGCTCTTAAATATTTTTGAATCAGCTTAATGTGGCTTCTTTAAATCCAAGCTTCCTCTTACTGTATTCACTATATTCTCTTTTTGGTCTGTGGGACACAATTTAATTGTTTTGCTCTTGCTTGAATTTCTCCTCACCTATGCATTTTATGATACAAATCTTAGAAGGTAAACGACACAGGAGCATGCATCTGCAACCCAAATATTATGTATGTTTTCTAAATGACCCGTTTCATTGCAAACCTCAGATGGAAGATCACAGAAGGATCCTTTCTGTCTAGGGACTGTAGATTCTCTGTGTTGGTGATTGGTTGAGCCCAACTCGTATTGACATCCAGGTGCCTGCCTGTCATTAAGGTTTAATAAGACTCACCACATAGTTCCTCATTAATAGCTGCCCACAGGGCACACTCAGGATCTTTGCATAGAAAGAGGAGAGAGCAAGTGAGCAGCCAGAGAAGAGGGTGGGGTGACTTTAAAAGAGGGAGACGACACTTTCATATGGCTCTTCTAATAGAATACTAATAAAGCTAGACACATGTAAGTATATGTGCACATCCACTACACATACTGTCCTTCTCTGGGCTCCACAGTCCTGCAGAGCAATCCTATGCCTGTGAAATTCCAATTCAAATGGAGTTTTGGGAGTAAACACATTCTCTGTGTAGGCTTGTTAATGTCAAGGGTGTGTGTGTGTGTGTGTGTGTGTGTGTGTGTGTGTGTGTGTGCGTGTGTGTGTGTGTGCGCGTGCGTGTGTGTGTGTGTGTGTGTGTGTGTGTGTGCGTGCGTGTGTGTGTGTGTGTGTGTGTGTGTGTGTGTGTGTGTGTGTGTGTGTGTGCAAGTGTGGTGTGCATGCACAGGACTGAGGACTTAGAAATAACTCAAAGACTAAATCAAAGGAAAGAGTTGTAAATCTAGCCTCTAGATACTCACTAACTGTTGAACTCTAAAAAAACATCAACCGCAAAGGTCCTGAAGCTAGCAGTACCAAAAAGTATTTTTGTTGATCATGTTCGTGTGCTTGAATCCGTAATACGGGGGTGTTTTTTTTTTAATCCCTCACCACCACCATATCTGATTGTTAAACAACTCCTGTGCATCCCCTGCTGTTTCAGGGTAAACAATTTATTTGTCTTTTTGTCTCAAAAAAAGAAAAGAAAAACACTCAACACTTACCTCATGTCACCTCCAATATAAAACTTTGTTGCATTACTGGGGAAGCTTTTTGGTGATGTGCACTGGGAAGCCGCCTCTGATTGTAGGGTGAAGGGGAGTGTTTTAGGTGTAAACACAGCATAGGCATTAGACTTGAAGGGAAAGCTCTTAAAAGGCTCTCCTTTTCACAGCCTGAGATCCGTGAAGGGTAAAAACATGTTAGGCAGCTGGAGTGTAATAAAGACAATTGAAGGTATGCTCATGTCCTGTTGGCATTCTGATGGGGTAGAAGGGTGGCAAAGTTTGTTGTGCTGAGTTATTCGATAGTGTATTATTTTGCATCAGAAGTAGCTACTACTCTTGGTTTTTTTTTCTGCTAGTGTCACACACACCTTAACTTCTTTTCCCCACTGTCTGACATATCCACATCCATCGGCAAGAAAATAATGTTTAAAGATTTTTTTTGTGAAATCAAAATATCCATATTTGGTACGACCTATTTGAGGATTGTATCACACAAATCAGGGCGACGATGTAATGATGTATCGATACCCATATGAAGCAGCTCACTCATTTCCTCCTTAAAGAATGGATAGGGTGCTAAGTCCTTACTAAAGTAAACTAGATCTGAGTCACTTTTCAGATGCAATGTGTAAGTAAAAAAGGCAAGTTGATGGCAAAGCATCAATATGTTGCAGACTCACAATCTGTATGTAAGGGCTTCAGCCTATCATAGGTATATTTATTATCATGTCAGGATGGTAACCTTAGATTAACAAAACAATTTTCTTTCTCGTTAACCCAGACTACCTTCGTTTTATAATAAATAAATAGATAAAATGTAATTGTAATCATCCCCATGGAAATTCTGGTAACATTGTGTTCTGTGTAAATCCAATAAATGTATTTTTTAAATGTTCTCGCATTAATAAGTGAATGAGCAAATGATCATAGTGCATGGTTGTATTTGATAAATTTAAGCAGGAGACATCCAGCTATAAAAATTAAAACTGAGAACTGAGAATAAAACATTTTACAATATTGTTCCTATAGTCATTTTGAGTAGTATAATTTTGGACTTCCTCGTCAAACTTTTTTAACAATCTAATCTACTAAAAATAAAATCTTATATGACCTCAGTTAAAGATCGAATGTGTGACTTTTTGATCCACCTTGAGCACCAGTATGAAACCAAAATCAAACGTTTTTTTTGGTGACACCATTGCCATACTGAAGCCTCTACTCTTCTCCAGCAACACAACCCCATCCCGCCTCCCCTCGCAAAGAAGTTATATCGAAATGTTTCTCAACTCGGGCTACAATTGCCTGTGGCCAGCATTGTTGTGTTAGCAGGCTAAATGTTAGCACACTTTAGTTAGCTTGTAGCTCCACATTGCATTTAAAGTGATGCAGAATGGCCGTGATGTAAAAACACTTCTGTGACATTTGAATAAGCAGTGAGCATGTTATTCTTCTTTTCTCAAGTCCTTGACTTAAATCGCTTTTGCACACAAGGGGAGGAGCCGACCGTCCCATCCCTGTAAATATGATGTAAACAAGGCTCCGACAACAACACAGCCGGCGGGACTCATGCTTCTCACTCATTGTAGACAGTCATGACTCAGAGAGACATTTACAGATAATATGTTTGATTTCTGCTGTGTTTATGTGTAAAATGTTACACATTCTTCCTTTAACTTCAAGGCAAAGGCCATTTTTTGCCCCGCCATTTTTTTCCTGAATTCTATCATATTTGTCTGTCTGGTTTTGACCTATTTGTCCTGTGTGGTTGGTTCTGTCCTGCACGTCTTGTCCCGTCTCTTGGATCACACCTTTTCCTTTTTGGCTTGTCTGCCAAACGTCATTATTTCTTTTTTACAAATAGGCATGTATTATGTATTCACACTATGTAAAACTGCAAAAGCAAAAAAAAAACAAAAAAACCTTCAAGTCAATGAAAATATTGTTTGTGCAATCTAACTAATCTCGCCATCCCTACCTGCTCTCTATATGCTTTTTGTTGCTCTTCATTCTGAGGTGCATAATAACCAACAACATGCAAAATTTGAAAGCAATACATTCAAAGCATGTCTGAGTTTTTACAGATCAAGGTTTACAACCTAGACATGACCCCATCCTATCTCTGGAGACTGGCTCTTTCTCACATTCAGAAATAAACCAAGCACCGACTTGAAATCATCCTTTTTCCAAACCTATGGGGTGATTTGACAGTCTCTAAGCTACATCTGTTGTTTAGAAGAATTCTTACAAAGAAGAGTAGGCTCTGTGTCCCTCTATCGTATGTACATAAAATATGACATGCAACAAGACAGCAAGTCTCTCAGTACAAATAGGACCCTATACACGTCTGAGGAAAAAATCCTAACATATTCTAGACTGATGCATCTCTCTCCACCAACAGATTCTTCCCCCCCCCCCCTCCTCTTTTAACCCAGAAAAGAAAATCTGAAAACAAAACAAAATCTGAGGCCACTGAAAAAAACAAATAAATGTCTTCAAATAAATAAATAATCTGCGCTGAGACCTCCTTTAATGCACGGGGTTTTAGTTTATTCAGGAGGCGAACAATAGATGTAACATTGTCAGACGGAGTCAAGACTGGAGCGAGCAGAGTGTGTGGGCGTGTGTGAACGACAAACCAGAAAGTGCTTGTTTTTAAAATGTCCTCTCCATCGCACAAACTGAGTAAAATATAGTGCAATGCCAGTTCTGCTGAAAAAGAATGGACATCACATTTCGAGCAGCATAGAGGCAGTGCATGAGAGAAATGTCATGCACATAGCTCACCCTGAAAAGGCCAATGCAGTTTCATTGCACTTTCTTCATAAGGGCGCCATTGTTTTGATAAAAAGCCTGTTTTACTGTATGATACAACGCTGTGTTCCTCTTTAACCTTGCATTCACTGACATATTACTTCTCATGGGAATTTGCTCTTTGCACCTTCCAGACCTGCCTTTGAAATATCAATCTGAGGTCGTTTGTCTTTTAATTTAAAAGAATTCTGTTATTATAGTTCTAATTATAACAAAGTTTGTATTAATAAAAAGCAAAATGAGAACAAATTTGAATCTCTCCATTAAATCTGCAGGCTCACGGTGAGGACCTCTCAATCGATATTTTTCTTCTCCCTATCAGTTCCAAGCGAGTGAGCATGGCAGTGGCATACTATTAGGTTATTACAAAAGCAAATCAGTCAGCAGAATTAATTTTCATGAAAAATATGAGTCTGGCTAAAGGGAATTAATAACCATTGCAGGGTATGTAGACACTGAATTTTTATCCCTTCTCCCCAGCCGTTCCTTCATGTGAGCAGCAATCTGTCTGCTTTGATCATGGCAGGCTGTTGTTTATCATGAGAAATGTTTGGTTCACTGGGCATTACAATGAGGGTGAATTTTCTAACATAACACCTCTTGTAAGGCTGATAAGCATGTATTCTAACAGAATAAAAAACAAACTTAAATATTGAAGAGGAAACTTCAGAAGTCAGAAGAGACAATTCCCTCATACAGAAGACTTCATTTAGCTTCAGACATCTGCTTTTGTTCCAGTGGTGTGAGAAATGTTTGTATTGTGTTTAGATGCACACTGCAAACCATTTATGCGCTTGATCAAGATTAATGTATTTATCTATTGTTGATCTACAAAGGCTGGGGGTTGATCAAGCATGGACTTTGATGTGTGGAGATGAAAATTGTATGTGCTCTTCAGGGTGCAGCAGTGCAGTTAGAGATGGGAGAGCTGTGGGTTTTAAGAAGCACAAAGTGTCTGCTTAGGAAAGCATCTAAACATCACCAGAAAACGTACCTCTCTATTTTCACAATTGGATGTTGGCAGCTTTGCTGGAGTCTAATTCTGAATCTTTGTTACCTAATCTCAGATTTCGAATTTAAAAAGGAGGACTACAAGAATGTTTTTGACCTAGACACCAGTGGTTGGATCCAGATACTCCTGAAAGGGCTGGTCATAAACATGTCGCTAAATTCATGAAGAAAAAAATAGTTATATCCCAAAGCTGCTGGGTATTGTAGTTGTAAGAAAAAATTACGTCAAAAAATCTGATCTAACTGTTTGGATTATTTATGTTTACTTCATAGTTTCTCAGCATCAGTTGAGGTTTATGGCAGAGACCAGTAACATCTATCACACTCTCGCTACACTCGATATTGATATTACCCCAAGTACAACAACAGAACATCACAAGCTTTGTTTACCCAAGCCCAATCTAGACTGTTTCACAGTCATATAAAGATCTGTATTGAACAAAGTCTGTATATAAAAAGTGACTTTGACATCCTTCCCTCATCCATTGTGTTGCTTTTTAGCCAACTTTTTTTCTATGGAGCGAGATGTTACCATGAATGGACAATTTGGTAAAGATTCATTGCAAAGTTTCAATCCTCGTTGAAAGGCCCCCTAGAGACTTGTCAAGCTGATATTCTCCAGCTTCAATGCCAAAGTAAAGGTATAATATGCTACATTCTGAATATTGATACAGCATAAAATCAGATACACCCTATGTTTATATATTGTGGAGTAATGCCTTCTTAAAAGGGAGTGAAGTCAAACTCCCTCCGGATTGTTGTTCTCAGCTCTGTGTTCACATGGACAGGATTTTGCTTCCTTCAGCTTGTTTATCTTTAGCTCAGGGGCTTGAACATGTTTCATCCGTTAGCCCTGCCACCAAGTAGGGGAAGAGAGCTGGCCACACGCACTTTTGTTGACTTTCATTTACAATCTTTGGTTTTCACAGCAATAATGCATGCAACGTTCAGCAGGGAAAGAGAGTGAGTGCCGTCAGAAGGTGCCCCATTAGGGAGGTTTCCTACTGTTGTTGCAAAAAATGCACATTTTGCACTGCTTTGGTTTAAGTTTGTGGGCCCTCAGAGCCCCCCTACTGGTCTGGGGCCCCAAGTAGTTACCTGCTTTGCCTGTTGACAAGCAGTGCCTATATGTTTTCGGACTATATTAAATAAAGAATATTTTAACCACGTGAAGCGGCACCCTACCGGCCAGTTACCATAAATCATGAATTTAGTTTAAGGCACTTCCACATTAGCCTCCCTTTTTAAACCAAAAGGTGAGTTTACTTTTTATGCAATCTATTGTATAACATATACGCTGCAGGTATATGAAAATGAGTGACATGCTTGTTCCAGAACCATGTACAAAAATGATAAAACATGCAGTGAAATACAAACTGAGAGCAAAAGAGGACAGCTTGTAATTTCTGACACTGTGTTCAATGCAAGTAAAATAATCTAATGCGTATTATCTTATCTATGGGGAAAGTAATTGAGGTCACAAACTCTGGTGCAGTCAACATTTCCACTTCTGCGAGGGTCCTTCCTTTATCTGACTTCAAACAGCGACTATCAGACAACGAAACACTGAGTTGAAAGTACTGTACCTGAGGTCAAAAACATTCACAGAGTGGGATTATTACTATGCAGGCTGCATAGGTAACTAATGTTTAGGCTTGGGGGATCCTACAGGGCTTTCTGATTAAATGTGCTCATACGTTCTGTCGCTATTTCCATCATACAGACAAGGGTATGTTAATAAGAATGCAATGCAGCTTGCTCTTGCCTGCTGTTGGTGGGACAACAGCAGATCTGCATTATCTGGGAACATGTTGTCTTAAGCTTAACTTCACATAATGACCTCTACACAGTCATTCAAAAATGATTCCTTATATGTCCAGATCAAAAACAGGCACCTACTGTCCCCTAAAACCAAAGAGGACTCTCTACTGCCTGCTTAATGAGATTTTTTTGTCTCTGGTGTATTTCACTATACCCCTCTTGCATATTTGCTGAAGCTAGACACTTAACTGGAGAAAGATTTAATGACTGCATTTACATACATGCAGTCTGTATCGATCCGCCTCAGATCCTATGCACTCAGCAGATTCTGAATCACCACCATCAACATTAATGTCATAACATGCCAGTTTTAGAGACAGGCCTGTAATGGCTCTACAAACAACTTTAATAGCACACTTAGCTTATAGCTACTGTGCATACAAAACAACAACCCGCAGTGTTCTCAGGCGTTACTATGTGAATCTCATGCAGTTGTGTAAATATTTAAAATTTGTCACTTTAGGTTGGTTTGGTGGGCACACACAGAAATGACATACTTATACTGAAAAATAAAATATCCTCTGATATCAATCAGTATAAAGCAATCAGTTGCTTTTGGGTTTGATTTTCTTCTCTTATCCCTTAAAAATGTAAATATGTTATGGAGCCAAGCTTCCCTTAAAGATTCTCAACATCAAATTAATCACCACTATGTGAGAACTACAGTTTATGGCTGAGCCAATGGAGGTGAACCATGTCTGTAATTGCCATATAATACTGCAGAATGACTCGTTGGAAGTGAAATGTGAAAAGTGCCTCGCCATCATTTTCTCTCATATGTGATTTCATGCAAATGCTCTAAACCCTTGGAAAAAGCGCCGTTTTTATAATGACTTTTTATGCCACATTTCATTAGAGATAGGAGTTGGTGCCTTAAGGGCATTAATACCCCATCAAGGCTCAAAGGTAGAAATGTTATATATATATTTATGCAAAATGTTTGATTATGTAGGCCTAGTGCATATACAATGTCTGTGTTTGCTCTGGAATGTATTTCAATTAAGTGTTGAAATAAATTGCCATTGTAAGTCTTAAAGCTGATGCATCCAATAACGACATTAGAAAATAAGATATAAATTAACAAACAAAAGGACATTTCTCTATGTCCTCCTTGCATATGCTGCCAGATGGTGTGTGTTGGTGAAGAATTTCACATTTTTCTCCTCTGAAATTTTCCAAGAGTGAAGCGAAATACATACAGTATATTTGTTATACTTAAAGAATCATAAAAAGAGTATTTACATGAAACTCATCAGCAATCACTCTAAACAGAACAATGTCTCTATTGTTATGTTACATAGTCCACAGACATCCCTGAGAATATTCTGCAACTTTAACAAGAAGAACAGTTTAAAGTCATACATTTGGAAATGAATAGTGTTCTATGGAGGCTGGTAACAGTTTGTTTTTAAAAGGCAGATATGAGTTTGGAGCAGACATTAGTCTACAGTGTTTTTCTTAAGGAAACAGCCTTTTGATCAGTCCTGCATTGTAGTGTTAGTGGAAAATCAATAATAAATATTAGAAAGAAAATTGGCAATCTGTGAGTTTTTCCCTAAAAAATTACTTTATCTAACATCTTCTTCTAAGTACTAAAAAGTCTGAAGGGATTTGGGTTGGGAACCAGAGGGGACCAAAATATGGAAGTAAGTCTTGTTGCTGGAGAGGTGCCAGGTTGCTGCCAGGGATTAATAAAGTATGTAAAATTGCCAGCCCAAATAGCCAATCATAGTTCAAGATTTTGAGTGGTCAACCCTTGGGTTTAGGATCAGTAAAGAAATATGATTGTATTCTCAGAATTAAATAGTTTTCAGCAAAATTTTTTATTTTATTACAAAAGATTAAAATAAGCAGTTGTTAACCCTTCATTTTTAACAAAAAGTCTTGAGAAAGAAAATGAACGTGCACAAACTTTTAAAAAAATGCTCTAATTTATCTCTTTTATGTTTTGTTTTTTTAAATGTCCATATATCTTGGAAAACCCTGTGCTGTGCGGCTGTTTAGTAAGTAGTGTACATTTAAAAAAAAAAAATCTCTCCATCTTTCTTCCAGTCAATCTATCAGGTCGCCCGCTCACGTCAGGCTGACTGGTGGCTGCGAACTTGTGAATGACTGATTGCCGTCTGAGGTGCATAGAGAGGGAGGTGCTGCCAAGACAGAACCCTCAGTGGCAAAGGGAGTAGTCGAGCATGTCAATCAGACCTCCACACGACCTTGTGTCAAATCAAAGAGCTCCACTGCTTCAACACAGAGTACAACACTGCATAGACCCATTCCCCACAGTGGTCAACAAAAAGCTCTGTCCTATAATACAATCAAAGCCAGAGGTAAGGGGTCTGTTTTTATTTATAAAACATAATTTATATGTCATAAACATATACAGCATTCTATCTAATCAGTGTCTTGGGGATTACCCGGTTAATAATTAGATGTCATGACATATAACTTCTCCATGTTCTAAATATAGGTTTGGAGGTACAATAGTCTCATATCCAGAAGTATTTACTCTGCAAAATCTACAATATTCCATATTTAATATGAATTGTAATTGGATGAGATAGTTTGAATTATTATGTAAAGCAAAGTGTAACTACTGAACTGTATTACTCTGCTCTGTGTAAAATATGAAACAAAAGTCTTACACATTACACTTGTGGCTGCTAATCATTGTGTGCAGCTAACAAGATAACTTATTTAACATGATCCCCAGTGGAGAACAAGTCTTTTGATGTTATGTTTTTTTCCCCCTCTCCTCTTCAAAGGAAGAGTGTGAGCCTTTCAAACTATGTTTCATACTTGTTACTGCACATCCAGAGCCGAGCTGGAGCATGATGATCAGATGCATTTTTATCTAAAAGACAAATCTGTCACAGAAACACCTGCTGCTTTGGAAAGATCCACGAATCCAGAACGATTTTGTATTTGCCTTTTTTTAACCTATAGAATCAGTGTTTGTTCAAAGCCAACTAACAGGGCTTTCACACTTGCTAAAAACTCATAAAAAACTCCTGATATTTGCAGGGGAAGCTGAATGTGGGAACACAAACAGCCACATTTTTGACTTGGACTTCATGATGTCCAGTGAAGCTTGTCAATTGAAAATTAATGAGACAGTGGATTTGAAGGACATGTTTTAAAGCAAAGAAAAGGAAAAAAAAAAAACTTAATTATTGGAAAATGCACATACAGTTGTACAATTTTCACAAAAAGTGGGACTACAATCCATTAATTAAGAAGCTCAGTAGAATGAGTCTTAACGGTTTGTAGAGAGATAACTACAGCAAAAGAAGAAGTCCAGATTTGACATCATTTCCAGTCAAAGGTGCCATGTAGGTTGGTTTTGGGATTAGTTGACAGGGCTTTAGGGATATAATCTGTTGTGACAGATGTCAGAGCAGGAAGCTTTGTGGGGTAGAGAGCAGGGCAGCTGAAAAGATTGAGAAGGTCTGGCTTCTCTGAACAACCAACAGAGAGGGAAAGCACAGAGAACACCGAAGTTCCAAAGTTTTAAGGACACAGAGCAATAATGAACTGCAAGGTAAATAGAGTATCATCTGCATAAGAGTGAAAGGGAAATTCCGATTTTATAATTAGGGTTACAAAAGCAAAACATATAAAAGTATGTACCAAGTGTAAAACCTTAAGTATTGCTTACTCAATTTGTTTAAACCTAAAAACTCTAGAGTCCAAGTCATGGTCTTCTCTACAGTTTTGAAAGATGATCAAGTCTATGTACATGCGGATTTTACTTGATTAAGAGGATTTTACATCAAACACGCATTGAACATGTCGGGGGCGACTGTGGCTCAGTGGTAGAGTCAGTCGTCTCTCAACTGGAAGGGCGGGGGTTCGATTCCCAGCTCCTGCAGCCACATGTCCAATGTGGCTTAACCCCATGTTGCTCCTGCTGCTTCATCTGCATTGTGTGATTGGGTTTGCTGATAAATGATTTACACAACAGCCTCTTGCTTTACTAAGTGTGAATGAGTAGGTTTGACCTGCAGTTTAAAAGTGGGATGAGAGGTCAGGAGACTAAAAAAGCGCTATACAAGCTGAAGTCCATATACCATTTACCATCATTATTAAAAAAAATAAACAATTACAATAATGATCTCTCAAAAGTCTCTTAGGTAGCATGAAAGCCAGTTTTAAAACCACAGTGATCAACACTGTGGTTGTTTAATAGCGGAGGACTTCTTTGGCTTTTTATTTCTGCTGTCTTTCTGATAGAAATCTAAAATTATTACATTTCACTGACGTGAAATTGATGTGCTTGACAGGCCTTGACTTGTGCTGAATTCTGGTTTTGGTGTATTTAAAAGTACAATCATTCTTAGATAAATACACTAACTTCTTCACATCTATCATCATAGCCTGGAGGTTTTGGCATTCAACAAATTACAGGAAATCTGCAAAGAACTGTCACACTTGTTCAGAATGAACAGTATTCACAAAAAATAACCGAAAATTTAAGAGAGCTAGAACGACAGAAATGCAGCAAGGATCTATTTATGGCATATGTTTTCTTAATACATAAACATCTAACTATATGAACAAGCCTGATATGGTGAGTTATTGCACGGTTCTTCATTTGTGATCTTTGGCTCTAACATTGTGTTATGAACACACAAAAAATCATATTTCCTGCACACATTTCAAAGATCTCAGTGAAATAGGCTGGTATGCAATAAATTGCCTCTGCGTTCAGAACAAGCCCTTCCCCTCATACACAATGTAATGCAATGCCTTGGTAATATTATATGACTGAAGAAACTCTCTTTGGGAAAATAACTGGATTTTACCCCCCAATATATTGTCTCCGAGGGGCATAGAGAAAGATTAATGTGGTAAATATGAGAGACTATTTTTAGGTTTCCTGGACTGCTTAGCATTGAGACCGTCTGGTGGCTGCTACACGATGTAAAGCAAACTAACATTAAACCTGATAAGGAGAATCATACTTCACTTTCCTTATTTCCCATTGCGACTTTTTGTAATCTCATTTCTGTCTCATTTCCTCTCATTTGGCTTCAAAGTGTTGTTTCACATTGTAATTCAGCAATGTGTCAGTGGATGAATGGATGTGAAAGTCCATCTGGGGCAAAGAGCCCACAGATAGTTTCAACTGGCAGGGTTTCTTTGAAGGAGGTCCCATTGCCCGATAAGAGATAGGATCAAGTCTGCACAGATCATCATGTCATGGTACTTTACAACCCCTGCTGGGGGACTGTGATTTAGCTGTGGGCTTCAGGAGTCTCAGTGATATCTGAGAATCTCTTTACCCACATGCTGCAGAACATGAACAGACAGATTGGAGCTGATATACTTCAGATGTCTGTCAAATGGGAGAAATAACCAGGTTTGCCTTTAGGATGAGCAAAGCGATGAGACGGTCACTTGATGTGAATTGTTGTAATGATTTGTGGACAACTATATTTGAGCCAATTTGGGAAATAATGAATCAAGAAGAAATCAACAAAACTTGACATGGTGTATTCATGGAGATGTGGCTAGTGTGAGCACATTGTGTATGTTTAAATTGTGTATGTTTGTTAAATCATGTGTTTAGGTAGTTAGATTAGAAATACATTTTACTGTGATAACTTTGTTGTGGCATTTCTTTGTTTTTAGTGGTTTCATATCAACCTTATTTATCAAAATGATAAAGTAAAATATGTCAAGTCAGTTTGTTTGACGAAACTTGAGCCCCTAAAAAAGACAAAAGTTTGGTTTTACAACTGTATCTATCTGTCTTTAAACTCTTAATTTGTATAAAGAAGAACTCCCCACAATAGACTGAGATTGAAAAATACTGTATGGTGACTAAGACCGGCAGAATTTAAAAAGAATCAAAGAGGAGGTCAAGCAACATCCAGGAGCCACCAAAGGCCTGTTTGGCATTCCGTCCTCTAAAACCATGGAGATCTGGAAAAAAGAAAACAGACTTCACAGAAACACAAGAGGCAGAGCTGATGTACACTGTTCATACAGATAGGAGAAGAAACAAGCACACAGAGGGAGAGAGAGATAAGGACAACATGCAGAAAAAGGAGCACAAGAGATGAGGGGAGAGGCTGAATTTCCTGAAGCTCCACGTCCAAATCATATGGAAGGATGCACCGAACGCCATGGGAGAGAGAGTTTGTAAGTAGTCCTAATGGTCCAGCAGAGAGAAAATATGAAAAAGAGAAAAACAAGAGAGAGACAGACACGCAACTCAGACGTCATTTGCTTGTGGGACAATAAACAAACTAAAAAGATGCAGTGGAAGCTTTCAGAAAGTAACAGTATGCTCTTCCACAAGATATTCATGGACTTAGTACTGGCTTAATAGATTAATTGAGAATGACCCGCCAGAAGGGTAATGGTAACAGGTACAAGGCCTGAAGTAATCAACGAATAAGCAGATTTAAGAGATTTAAAGGCCTCAGCAGAGTCAGATTGCCTGATGTCAGCAGGGATTATTGCTGAGGAAGGAAGTTATAAGCTAAAGTCGGTGGGACAATGTTAGCAAGGCCTAGCTCTGCAGTTTAAGGAAGCCACAGGCCATGAGTAAATGCAGTCAGTGTTGATGGACCAATGTGGCAAACGATGAATACACCAGCATCAAATGTAATAAAGTTATCTGACACCAACAATGTGACAGACAAGTCAGCGAGGGCAGAAACCAACATCACTCTTCATAAAGTTCAGTCTGGAGTGCTACCACTTTAGTGAAAAGCTTCAAGTATCAAGAGGTGCTAAATAAAAGCTCTACTTTAGAGTATCAAAGGCCTTATGCAGGTTAATGTTGAAAAAAAAACGTAAATCTCTTCCTAATGTGGGTTAAGGTCTAAGGGATACATTTGCAAAATTCTTCTTCATCCTTGATTGAGATGAAGGAGTCTCAGATGAAATGTAACATCAAATTTGGAGGTTACATTTAAAATGCACCAGTTATACTAAGACAATATTTAAAATTTTGGAAAGCTTCATAAAAAGCTAAACAAGTATTTGGTTTAAGCCAGACATAAACATCTTCCTAGTTATATATTTACAGTGTGTAAATATACAGTGTGTACAGTATTGTGATGGAGAATAGAGTTTGAGTTTTTGCATCTCACTTATTTTTTTTAAACAGATTTTTGTAGGAGTCTCGGTGTAGTTGACAACGCCGTTAGTTTTCCTTGGCTGGTCATTCTAACAAAGCTAGTGGACTAACTATAGACACAGCCATCTCTTTTATTACCTGAAACCTGCTAAGCTCTAATTCCTTAATGTCAAAACTTTTCGTAAACACCAGCCGATAACTTCATAAAATAGCAGTGCCGATTCCAACATGGTGAATAAAACCCACTTCTAGCTGAGACAGCCACAGAGAGTTTCCTTATCAACAAAAACAAAAAAATAACAAGCCAGCAAGGGATTTAGGGTGGGAACTCTACTGTATATGTTAGCTTTACCCCTGTTGGGTAAAGAGCCAGAGGAAACATCTACAAAAGGCTTTCTTTTGTGGACTTTCACTACTTCATCCTTTCTGTATGTTATTGTTACCAACATAGATTACGGTGTTGCTCACCTAGCACCTAAAGATGAGCGTCTATGTTAAAACCTTAATAGACAGGAACCAGTGGCTGGAGATGCCAATCGTCATAGGTGTCAATGATAGATTGATTGAGAGATATGATAGACCTACTGTAGGTGTCCCTTGGGGCGCTCAGACCTCATGTTGGGAACCAATGGGTTGAAGGGTAGGACTAATTCATTAAAAGTGAAAATCCCAAATCTACCCATGACTGTTGTGATTATAAATGAGCATCCCATGTAGACCATAATAACTTATGAATTTGATTAAACATTAATAAAGTACAAGGATTGAGACATTTTAGGTTGGCCTTTCTAAAACATTTGAGAAATGGAGAAAATACACAATCGACTGCTTGACTTATAGTCGATAGAAGGATAGCTACAACATCAGAAAGCAAATCCAACCACTGTAAAGTACAAGAATGACTAGACGATCCGTCTCTTCTCTGCTGCTCTTTACATAACAATAGGAAAAAATAGTGACAACTCTTAACCCAAACCTACCATATCTTGAACCACCGTGTTTAAATGCAGTGGAAAAAACGGGGAAGCTAGTGGCTTGAAATCCACACAGTAAAACACGGATCATGTGCTATTGATTTGGGCCTCCGGGTTGCTTTCTTTGATCTCCCAAAACTGAGAAGGGTATGTCTGGCAGGTGTGTTGATTTTAACCTCGGGCCTGCAGCTCTCACTGACAGAGCTGAGAAAGAACTCAGGTACAGCTATACATAGATCTGATAGAATGGCATAAGGAGTACAGCCAGACACCAGAGCTGCACTGAAGCTCCGAGTTGTATTTGATAAACTCTATATGAGCTTCTGTGTTTTGTTGTAGCTTTTATTACAGCTAAAGTATTTTGTGTTGCTTGATCATTGTTTTTACATTGTCCTCTGAGTTTACTTCTAATGTAGCCTATGCACATGACGATTATAGTTCTGTCCCAGTCGAGGTGCATATTGTGTTAAAAATAAACACTAACTCTTTATATTCACAGTGAGCATTGTTTTTAATGTATTTTTATCCACCATGGAAACTCTCCTGCAGGGATAAATAAAGTTTATTGGATTGAATTAAATTGAATTGAAATGGCCCCTGCTATGGCTACAGAGAACTTCCAATGAGTCAAAGCCCTCCTAATTGGACACACAGCACAGACAAATCTTAATTAAATGATAGGAAAAAGTGATGGAGCTGGTGTGCAGTGTTCTGCTGTAAGGACACACTATTGCTCATTTCTGAATCTTGGCAAGTTTTTTATAAGGCTTGGTTGTAAATATCTTAATACTTGTGATCCTTTTTTCCACATTGATGCTTTTTCTACATTTATACTTTTTGTAATCATTATTCTAAGTCATTTCATTGGACAAACTCACCATTCCCAGTGTCTGCATAATATTTCAATCAGGACAGACAAGTTAATGATTCAAAGATGCATGTTTATCCCCCCCCCCCCCCCCCCACAGAGTCCAGACACTGGTGGAGGTGTTAGCTGATGATGTCGTCTGGGAGTATGCGATGAAGAAGCTGATTGGACTGTGAAGCCTGAGGGTTGATGAGAAGATGGTTGATGATGTCATCTGAGGCTGATGGGATGAAAGCCGATCTAACTGAAGAATAGCAATGTCATGAATGAACTAGTGGAAGAGAAAACCGTATTTAAAAAATACAAAACAGCAGCAATATGATAGGCTAACGATGAGGGAGTGGAGCAGGGCTATTGAATAAATGTGAGCAGCTGATGATTACAAAACTGGAGTGAGCATGCATGGAGATGCGATGTCACGCAGTATGAGAAGTAACAATAATATGAGCATGCAGGATATACTTTTCCTGACTGAACCTTCGCTAGAGCTACATTTTTAGCTTACTCCTGCATCTTCATCTTCTTAACTTGTGAAACCTTGTTTGTGCCACTTATTTTGCTTATTTTGTACAGTTTTCTTTAAAAGTATATATTATTTTCCCTTTTTTAAATTAGAGTGACTATATTATCTTTTATGATGGTGATAGGGTGTTTCCTCATCCCCCTAAATCTTTCAAGGAAGAGGCCGCCTCCCACCGTTGTCACACTGCTCCACACACATATGTGTTATAACGTCCTCATCGTCTGTGTGCCCTTCTTACATGAAGAGAATTTGAGCTACATGATGTCAATTTTTCAACATTGCCTCCAGACTTCTTTGTCTAGAACTTCCACCTTCCACAGGGAGAGCACTGGCGAGGATGAAGTCACCATTACAGCTCTATGGAAGACTTCCTGTGACATCCGTATAGATATTCTTTTTGGTGGAGTGAGCTTGTATGAATAACTTATGCTGTCCATATTGACATGGGATCAGCTTTGAAGCAGCTTTCATCCACTCTCTGCAGACGCTGAGGAAATGAGTTGTCCTGGGTGCAGGTTTCAGATCAGTTCTCAGGCAGCTCTCCCGCCCACTGTCATGCTTTTGAAAATGAGGAAATATTCATGATGCTGATTTGGGATCAGCTGTGAATCAACTCTATAATACAGATGACTGTTAAGACGTGAGGAGTTGTTTGTATTGCTTATTTGAGATCAGCTTAAAAACAGCCCTCTCCCGCTTATAGTTTTCAATCAGGAGTTGTCGTTTATTGGCAGCAGCTTTCAGGTAGCTCTCCATCTTCATCAGGAAATAATCCAGGTACTGATTTGGGATCAACTTTCAACCAGCTCTATCCTATTGTGGTGTAAAAAAAGAGGAAATACTCATGGTGCTAATTTGGAGAAGGTGTCCAAACTCTTCTCCAGTCTGCTGTTTGGAAATAAGGAGTTGTCTGTGTTAGTGATTTATGATCAGCTTTAAGCTTTTTCTTAGCCACATCTTTGATTTAAGAATAAAAAGTTTCTCATGGTGATGATTTGGAATAGGCTGTTAACCAGCTGTCTCTTACAGTCTGCTGTGTGGAAAAAAAAGGAGCTGTCCACAGTGCTGATTTTTGATCAGCCTTAATGCAGCCCTCTCCTGTCTCCTGACAACCGTTTCAAACTAAGGAAGTGTGATTGGATCTGCTTGACAGAAACTTCTAGGGAGCTCACGCTCTTCCACTTGACAATGAGAATGTTTTTCTGATACTAATTTGGTTTCACTTTTTATCCCACTGACCTCCATTTTGATATTGAGGAAATATCGATAATGCTTACTTGGAATAATCTGTGACACGTCTCGCTTCTACGGTTTTCACTACTTCAGTTTTCACTTTATTTTGTATTTTATCTTTCATAGTCTGCTGTTGGAAATGAGGATGAGTCCACTCTCTGACAAAGTCTTGACTGAAAATGAGGATATGAGACTGGTTTGGAATAAGCAGTGAAGAATAAGAATTCTTACAGACAGCTAATAAGTTGTCTGCATTGAAGTTTTTTCCCCCTCAATCTTTGATTTTGCAATGATATATCTCCCCTTGTGGAATTGAATTTGTGTCCCTCAACTAACGAAGAGGAGTTGTCCACGATGCTGATTTGGGATCAGAATTAAAGCAGCCCCTCTCTGGGCTCTTGTTTGGTAGCGAGGATCTGTCCATGGTGCTGATTTGTGCTGACTTGTTATCAGCAGCAGAGGGGCATTCAATGCTGGACTGTTGTGAAGAAGAACGCTGGAGGAGTTGTCCAATGTGCTGATCAGCTGTAAAACATTTCCCTGCTACAGTCTGCTGTTTGGAAATCAGGAGTTGTCTGTGGTGATTATTTGGAATAAGCTTTGTTTCAGCTCTCTGCCACAGTTTTCCAACTGAAAGTGAGAATCTGTCCATGATGCTGATTTGGAGTCAGCCTTGAAACAGCTCTCTGCCGCTGTCTATCAACTGAAAATGAGGAGTTGTCTTTGGTATTTAATTTGGCAGAAGGCTGTAAACACCAGCTCACAGCCTTTTTAACTTCCTTGGCCAACACTAACCCATACTGACAGTTGAAACATTGTAAGTAGCTGCTCTGTGTTGCACATGTAAGCCAAGTTTATTCATATTTTAGGACTTTAAGCAAGATCTGTTTTAAACCAGCATTGTGTCTCAAAATACTGCAAATACAGGGTGATATGGTCAAGCATTTCCTACCTTGGAGACTTTTAGTTTTAGGTTGTAGAAAGTGTGAATATGGATAGAATGATGGGACATGATGCCCATGATAAAATATTGAAAAAATGGCTAATTGCTTCAGTAACTGTTGGCTTGTGTCTTCCTTTATAATCATTTTCTCAAGTGAAATAGAGCATAGTGCAGTTGAAATATGGTAGTAACACTACCCGTAGCATTTTTGGACCTTTTAGCCATGGTCCCTCACCTCTCTCCAACCTCCTCTCCTTCTCTCATTGCCCTGTATTGATCCACTGCTGCTTGTGTCTAACAGTACTATATCCACAGATATTTATGTTTGTAGCTGCTGGTCTCCGGTTCCCATTATTGGCTTGAGCGATGGGCACAGGCAGTGTTTCAACACCTCGCTGCTGAGGAAAAATGTAATATTCAAGGGAGACATGTCCTTAGTCAGCACTTCCCCTCAGAGACCTGACTATGTAAAATGACCAGCGACAGCAAGCCTACTGGAGGCATAAGATGCAAGGAAAGAGATGATTACGGGTGGGGTGGGGGGTGGGGAACCTGTGCTTAACCATGAACACAACATCAATACAATCCTCTCCTTTATGAGGATTGTTATTTGAGTTAAATTGATTTTCAGCTAGTTGCTTTTAGCGTTTGACAAACGTATAAAAACAAATCTTAATTTGGCTATTTGCAAGGGTCATGTAGGAGATAGACATTTTTGGACTCGTTAGACACATAAAGGGAAACAAAATAAAAACTGTTTTCCTTTCAGATTCAGATTCCTACACGAGTAATGAATGATGCAGATCATCCCTCTGACGGTGAATAACAGTGCATTATATTGGTGGGATCCTGGTAGATCCAGATGATAACTAATCAGAAAAGCATTGGTTAACAAACTAAAATAATGTTTATATAAACAATAAATAATTACATCGAGGGAAACAATCTCTGAAATCATATCACCGCTGGTCTTGCTTGTTTCCCTTGTGTGTTTGCTAGCTTAGTTTTTAGTGTTTCCTGTTTCATTTTGTGTTTATGTCCTTGTGTGTATTGTTACTTTTACATTCTTGAACTCTCTGTGACTTTAGTGTTTCCTGTTTTATTTTGTAGTTCCTGTCCCCACTGTTTCTTGTCTTGTCTTACTTCCTGCCTTTGCCTCCAATGTTGATTGCCCTGATTGTCTTCAGCTGTGTCGTTAGTCTCACCTGTGTCTGATTACCCCTGTGTGTATTTAGTTTCAGTGTAACTTCCCTCTCGCTGTCAGTTCAGATACGTCTACCCATGCTGTGCTCTTGTCATTCTTATGTCTACCTCCTTGTGATCTCCTGGAGGTTTTTTTCTCCTGTGGTAGAAGGACTTATCAGTTGACATTATGTGGACTGTAAAAGTAAGATTTCTGTTTTTACATTTCTTTGTTAAATTAAATATGTTTGGTTTTCTGCACTTTAGTCCTCTTTGTTTTTTTTTTTTTTGCACTACATGCAATAACATCTTTAGGACATTCAATGGGCTTTATGTTGGACATCCTCAAATGTTGCTAACTGGCTAAATCCAATTCTGTCTATTTCTAAATTAAAATAATCAAATGCATGTGAAGAGTGTTCTTGTGTGAAATGTTTGATTAAGCCGTTCCCCATTCCATACACTTCTTCCTAGTAATAATTTGCCTGAGGGTCTACACATTTATCAATTTGTAACCAACCAGTCATGAAGTTCTCACTCGGGATTAGCATGAGAATGAATATAACCTGTTTCTTTCTCTCGTTCTCCTGCACCCTCTGACCCCCCCCCCCCCCCCCCCCTTTTCCGTCACGTCTTTCTCTCTCTCTGTCTCTGTTTCTCTCTTCCTCTATTCATCACCTCTCTGCGCGCAACCTCGCCACACCAGCTTTTTGGTACATCAGCGTCCTAACCTTCCTGACCTTGCTGACTGAGCCCCTGAGAGACTCCAGCTGGTTGTGATCGGTGGGCAATCTGCAGTGGGACGCTCTCCCTCTTTGTCTCTGTGTCTCACGCATTCTGTCACAGTCTGGTCCCTCACTCACTGCATGTTTCACACACACAAAAACACGCTCTCCGATTTACAGCTGAAAAAAAATGAAATGAAGCAGGCATACTTGACCTATTCACCGTCTCAAATCAGAAGAATTACTCTGAATCGATCCTCAGGACTTTGTTAACCTCCATTGTGCGCAAGTATTTTTATCATTTCCTCTCACTGTTGTTTTGTATGACTCATGCCGATTCTAAAAAAAATCATACAAGCTTTTCTCTGCTGCAAATGAACAAAAAACACAAAAACATTTTAGCCCCTCTCACTCTTTCCATGGAGAGTAACATGTCTGACTTTAAATGGGGAAAAGAAGTTA
This sequence comes from Labrus bergylta, assembly GCF_963930695.1. Classification (NCBI taxonomy): domain Eukaryota; kingdom Metazoa; phylum Chordata; class Actinopteri; order Labriformes; family Labridae; genus Labrus; species Labrus bergylta. The sequence continues at coordinate 7,425,220 of NC_089199.1, read as the reverse complement.
TAGGAATTCTGCTCCTTTTTTGAAACTGCTGCAGGAGGGGGGGCTGATCTCTTTAAATGATCTTAAAGTAAATTTAAGGTGTTGGAGGACAATGCATCAGAAATACTTCTTCTTCATCAGAAATGCTAAGCTTCCTTCTCACACATAGAAACCTGGACAGCCATCTCTCAGACCCAGATGCAAATGGATAGAAAACTTGAATCTAAAAAACAACCAAAGTCAGCATCTGTTTTTGTCCAAGCCATGTCTTAAGCATTAAAGGTTATATATTTATTGTGCTGTTGTTCAGCACCCCTTAATCTGTTGGCGTTTGAAAGTATGCACAAATACACGCACCTAATTCACTACACTCAGGCTGATTTAAAACAGTATTTTAGGTACTTTGCACACATCTGAAAACAAATAAGCATATATTTATGACGTACATATTCACAGTATTTGTATCAGAGTATACTGTCAAGAATGCTGGCCGTATTAGCTCTTTAACTTTTTATATCCACTGGTGTATCCGACGAGCTCCACAGTTCTCTCTCTCTCACTCCCTCTTTCCATCTCTCTCCTCTTTTCATTCGTCGCTTCCCTCCATCGCCACCAGGGGCTTTCCACACCGCGCCGTGCCGAGAGCGGCTTGGCCGTCCCTCTCCCCCCCTGCGCTCCTCGGAACGGAGACTCCAGACGCGCAGCGCGGCTTCAGGCAGGGCGCATAGAGCGTCTGTCCCTCTCATTTCTTATCTCACAGGGGATCGTACACCTTTCATCCCGGGAGCAGCTGCAGTCTTCTCCCACATTCGTCTGCAACTTGCCAAGACGAAGGCATTTATTTCTTCCATCAGATTCCAAAGGTAGGACTTTGAGGGGTGTTTTAATTTGGGATTTGGCAAGTTCACAGTGCCGTAGCTGGGTCTTGCAACATACAACTCCACTGGACTTGCATGAGGTCGTTCGACGTTGCAAAGAAGGAGTTGTGTTTGTGTGTGTGTGTGTGTGTGTGTGCTGCAACAGAGGGGAATTGCCTAAAAGCACACAGAGTATTTTTTGTGTGCGTGCGTGAATGTGTAAAAAAACGCTGAATGGGGTCTTTTGCATTTCATTGAAGATTTTGCATGTCTACTTCAAGGCTGAACATCAGCACTTAACTTGTTGCCTCACTTGTAACACAATTAACGGCATCTTAGCGCGTTAGGTAATGACCGGTACGCAAGAGATCAGTCGTGATCCGTATCATAGCAAATGATTAACACAGTAAACGGGCTAATTGTAACGATTTGCAGGTTACTGCAAAGTACATGGCATCCAGATGGCATGTGATATGATAACTGCACATTACAAATTGCGTTTATTGGAGCCTACAGTTCTCCACAGTACAAATTAGCAGCACTTGTAGTGTGCATGCATTTCGTTAGGCACAGCTGCAGAAATGTAAGTCTCCAGGATTTATCATTTTCAGCTTATTGTATTCAGCTGCATACTATAGTAAATGTGCGTTACGATCTTATAGTTGTAACAACACTGTCGACTCTCCAAAGTGAAATTACCCGAGTGTAGAATGCCTTCACGCGCCTCCTGCACGGTGGGATGCGTTTCCGTGGACTGCAGCCACTTGATGCGCCAACAGGATGCATTTTAGGGAAGTTGGATGTTTGCCACTGGGCATTAAAGCCACGCTGTTGAATGACTGAATGCAGGCTTACAAGCGTATCGTCCCATTGATCAGGAATCCCTTAAATTGATTTGCGTGTATCCGAAATTTCAAAATGTGAACGTCACATTGCAGAGTTTCCCTCTGTCTCTGTTATTTAATCCCTGCTATGCCAGATTTATTTGACCATCGATCAGCTCTTTTTTGTTTATACTTAACATCTGTTTTACAATTTATCTCCACGTGCATCTAATTGATGACGATGGGTCTTTTATTTTCTGGACAAGATCGAAATTTTGTGCGTCCTCCTTTTTCAGCACTTCTTTGAATTCAGATGTCTCCTTCTCAATTAATGATCGTTGATTGTGATTTGATACCGACAATATATACTAAGTTGTTTAACAGTCGTGCTAAAAAAAAAAAAATCAATTACTGAGACTGATGGATGCTATCATTAGAGGAAAAAAAAGATAAACTGTTCTATGATTTATTAAGGCAACACTGTTTTTATTGCGTGCATTACAACAACAAGATTGATCAAATTCCTCCCATCCTGACTTAATTTTTTTTTGTTTTACGTAAGCAGAAAATGTATTTTAGTCATATCTGGAAGAAATGGAACCTATTCCCAGCAGTGCACTTTATTTGGAAGGATGTAATTTGCCACCATGGGGTAACAGTACATTTTAGGCTTGGATATTAGTGAGTGACCTTCGATGATTATAAAATTCGAAGTTCTCCCCCTTCCGAATGCCTGCATTCTTGAGCATGTTAATGTGTGAGCACAAGCACATGTATTGTGTGTGTATGTGTGTACTTTGGGATCTGTGTGTGTTTGTAAGACCGCTGGCGTGCCTCATTTTATCATTTATCCTGAGTTAATTGGTATTTAGGAAAGTGAGAGCAACGCCTCTGGTCCCAAAAGCCGATCGATGACTTTAATTTTCCAATTAGATGCTGATCTTTTCAGGAATCTGTCAAAGAGCCAGGACCTCTGGGGTGAGGACCATGACCCGTATGACCCTTTGTTTGGGAAATTGATTTTTTGGAGGGTCACTTTATGGGTTGGAAATTAGTTTTGTGTAGACATCAGCAAAACTTAGGGTAGCATTAAGGAGAAATCCATTCTATAAAGTCCTTTATAAAATGTAGTTTCCCCTTGAACGTAATTTTCTTATCATTGTTTACATTATAACTCCATGCTTTACATTATTCTTGTAGACAGAGTACTAAAATATCCACAGACATGGTGAGAAAAACTTTGCTGAACACTTTCCAGTTTAACTGTTACGACAGCCAACTGTTCAGTCATTATTTAAAATTTAATCAGAGTGCTTTCTAGTTTTCTGCCATCTGAAGTAAATGTCAAATGTCTAACATTTTGCAAATGCCTTGCAGTCTGGTGGTCGTAGTCTGTTTTTGGAATTTGTTCATCATTTCCTTCACCCAACTTCCATTCAGTTACAGAAGGCAACGCTCTGTTAACATATTTGAAGTACATCTGATTGACAGATAAGCATGAAAAATCATAAATGCACACACACACAAAGCACAAATCTCTAAAAGGGTAGAGAAAAAATAAAACATTTTTTCCTGCAGAAAAAAATTAAGCAGTTGGTCCTTTCGGTCCATTACAGACATGTATCTACTTTGTATCCTGGACTCCTCATTTATTCAGCTGGTGGTCTAACCAGTGTGTACATTACAAGGGCCATGTAGCAGTAACCCAGATGGCAGAATGGGCTGATTGTGATTTATGTACCAAAAGTGAATGCATTACTGTGAGCTTCTGGAGTCAGTGCCAATTCCAGGCAGGCGTTTCACACATTTTTAAACAGACACACGCTTACACAGGCTCACACAAAACCATAGATGCACAAAATTAGACACTTTGTGGCATACAACAATTTGTTTAATGCTGGCGTGTGTGTGAGCAGTAAAAGTTCTATCTTTTATGCTTTGTCACTCTTATCACTCCTTTTTTCCTTCCCGTCTCTCGCTCTCTGTTTTTCTTTTCTCTTTGTCTCTCACACACTTACACAGACACACACACACACTTACACTGAAGCCCTCCTGAAAAATCGTTTAGATGAAGCAGTCCACCGTTGTGAGACATTGATTACCGTTTACCAAGCTGGAGCATAAATGCAGTGTGTGAAGGAGAGATGGCTCGGAGAGACAGAGGGAGCAAGTGGGAAGAAGAAAAAGAAAGAAGAAAGAGAGAGAGAGAGAGTGAGACAGAGAGAGGCTGATAGATGGCAGTGCTGTAGCAGTAAAGATGACAGATACAAGGGGAAACCAGGGGATCTTTATGGCTAACAGAGAGAGGACAGATTAGGCCAACTAATTGATCTGGACCTGTGGTTAGATGCCTGGTTCATTCTCAGCAAGCTTAGTGTACTCTCTCGGACACACACACACACTCTCACAGTCACACCCTTCGCCGCTCACACCTGCTGTCTTGTCGTGCGGTCAGGGCTGGTCAGCCCTTAGTCACTTCATTACCCCCTCAGGGCAGGGACTGCATCAACCATATTAACTCTTGAGCTCTGTGATGGAATCACTGGGCAGGAGGAGATAGAGAGTGCTGAGGGCTGTGTGGAGTGGCTCCATGGTTGATTTTCCCGTCTCTTTTTGCACCTGATTTCAAAGAGACGCTTACAGGCAACACTTTCATCCAACTATTCTATAGCACTGTGGCTGTGCTGTGGTTATTCAGACTGTTTTTTATGCCTTTACTTGTGATGAAACAGGTTACAAATTCAGGTTTTTCTGTCATTGTTAACGCAATGTTAGAGGTTAGATTGCTTTGAGACATTGCTGGAGTAAGCTTTCTAGAACTCTTTCCTGAAAAAATAATACATCGTTCAAACTATCATCAACATCACCTTTTATACCTGTCATTCAGGTTAAAAGATAGTGAGGTAAGCTTCTTCACTTTCCTTAAGAGAGAACATATAGTGAGTAATCCAAATATGACGCTACAACCAGTTTGCTTTTCTTTGCTTTAGTTACCTTGGCTCAGAGCAGACTGGAAGCAGGACAAAACAGCTAGCCTGGCATTGTCGAGCCAATTATTGAAAAGGTTTTCTTTGTTGTTTTCACTTTATCTTGGGGCATGGAATGCCATTTCTTCTGAAGTATAGCTAACCATTTTCAACTCATGATGTTCACAACAGTTGTGAATTATAGTATTAAACAGGATGCTGCATTTGAGACTATACTTAGTGGCAGCTCAGCTTGCAGTCCCCAAAGCCCAGTCTGAGAGAACCATAGAGATACTGAGCTTTAAAGGGATGTTAGATCTGTCTGCTTGATTCAAATTGTTGTATCCATTACTGCGTTAAAAGTGTCAAAGAATGAAATCTACAAAGCTCTCCTTGTACAAAGAAAAGCAATGACACATACTCTTGAAGCAGCTGGGGCTGCAGCCTCTCCAGATCTGTGTCAATGCAGAGAGACGAGTAAACGTCATTTTTAGAAACTACTTCTAAAGTTAATATGTGGTAAATTGTTTTAATCTGATTTGGAAAGCAGAGGACCTCTGTGGATAATCCTCAAAGGGTAAAAACTGAATTGAATTGTAACTTTGAGACTTTTTTGTACAGTGATGCAGATAAAAAAAATGCAGAAATCAGACAGAAAAATTGGGGTCCTCGAGACTGGATATGGCTGCAAGGTGGATCAGTGGTTAGCCCTCCATATTCTCAGTGTTTTCCTCATTATCTTAACTCACTTTTTACATTTTTAGTTATTTAAGTATCTTAAAAACATGGCACATTTTGGTTCTGTAGTCTGTACTTTTCAGTCAGTGAAGGCAGTTCAAACATCGCCATGTTGACATCGCCAACCACATTTCTATGAGGAGTCAGTTTATCAAGCCAGATGCTTTGATGAATTTATTTTGCAATTTGAAAGCAGCTCTAAGGTTTCCTCTTAATGATCAATTTTTCAGACTTAAAAAAAAAACTGCAAGGACATAGCACTTCTTCGAGTCACATTTTTTAAAGAATGATTTTGTCAATCATAGCCCAACCAAAGAAACAAAGTGCCAAGCAACAAGAGGGGGAAATTGTCACTAACAAGAGTCCGACAGCTGCCGGGTCCATCTGTCCTAATGATGCAGTCAAATCTGTTGGTATGAGATCACTGTCTTTAGCCATTTGTAGGCAAAGGAGCACTATTGAATGGCGAGTTCAGTAAAAGAAATCATCAAAGGACTTTTGAGTCAGTAATGAAAGAGGAGCTTTTAGGCAAAGTAGCCGAGTTATGTACACAGAATTTTTTGCATCAGAACGAAACTTAAATGAAAGGAAAAAAAACATATTATTAAACGTTATTTGGTTATTCTTTACATTCTGCTTCTTGACAGCATCAGAGGCGTGATGACTCTAGTAGCTTTAAGTCTTATAGGGCAGTTGAACATGTGATTTAAGTCAGTGATAAAAGATCAAAGGACACACATGTTTGATCTGATCAAAATCATGATCTGATCATCTGATGCTGGGATTCAGAGACCTGCAGCCTCGCGTACAGCTGAAAATAACAAGATTTGCTCTGGCATGCGACGATAAGCCGTTCTGATTGCTAAGATAAATGGAATTGTACTTGATGTACAGTACAGTGTTGATGATTGCAGAAGAGGTATTTCATGTTCAGTTCTCTTGTGGTGCTGGTGTGTTTATTCTCCATCTTACTACCCAAACCGCACACATTCCTAGAGGCAACGATTCCAGTGCTGGATATGGGATCCAGGTTGACAATGTGCCTTCTGTAGCTGGTCTGCAGGTCTGCGTTTTGTGCCTCTTGCACTGGAGTGGGAAGAACAACCGCTTTGTAAAGCGGCAGTTCTTCACCTGGATGTCACGGTTCACAAAGACTCCTCCTCGGAGTCTCGCATAACCCCACTGGCAGAGCTTATGCGGTGGTGTATTTCTGCGTCAGTGTCGGCTTTGGAGGGATGAAGGCTGCCAAGGTAGGAAAAGTCATCCACATTTTTTGGGAGGCTGGAAAACATTTGATGTGTATTGAGACACACAAATGCTGTGATTCACCACACACGTGCGTTTCTGTGCACATGCACGTTAGAGCACAGATGTAAGGGGATTTATTTAGTGCACAAGACATTAAAATGAACAATGGATTAGAGGTGATGTGAAGAAGTTATTATCGTATTGTTTTGCTTTCTCCTCTCAGATTAATACATGCAATCCAATGTGAGGGAAGACTTTGGGGTCATTTCAATAAACAGTCCACACTCAATAGTTGTCATTTTTCCCCCTCTGCTCTGCAAGTGACGGTTATGACAGTAAATATGAGTTTTATTCTGTCTGACAGGGATGCCTCATGTTTTTTCAGCTCTTGTCTCATCTATGATTATCTGCTGGCAGTATAAGGTGACATTTTTGCAGACTGGGGATGCTCATTGACAACGAGTGTCCCTGAAATGAGATTTATGATGGGCTGTCAGTTTGAAAGACTCACAGAGAGACTCAGGTACAATGATAATAGAAACAGAACTCTCTCACAGTGTGGTTAAGTAAGTCTGCAAACTAGACCATGAAATGAGTCTTTTAAAAAAAGTCTATTTAATGAGTAAAGTTGGTTCAGTAACTTGAAGGTTGATATGATTTTAAAAACAAAACAAAGTAGGAGACATGAATGCTGGATCCTTAATGTTTATGAATGTAATTGTTATAAATTGTCTTTCCTTCAAATCAGTCTGTGAACCAATCAGCTTGGATGATTACTGTATATCTTCTGGGAGTGACAGTCAAGCTTTCAGGCCTTCTGGCATCTGTCAGTGATAAACAAAAAACTCCAAACTAAGACTTTCTATCCCTTGTGTTGTCTTTGTTTTCAGCTTCACAAGATTAGCATCTTGAGACATTCTTGAGACATCGCTTCTTAAGATTAGCATCTTGAGAAGCGAGAATTTAGTTAAAGACAACGTGTAACGGCAGGATTGAGCCTCACTCGTTGAGTAACAATCCCCACATCATCTGGGATCCCGGGACAAATGGACACCCAAAGCTGTGTCGCATGCTCACATATTCTGCCTTTATGTACATGTGAGTAGCAATTACCTTCAAATCAACTTTCAAGGGGACCCCTGCTTCCCCTCTGGAAGTGTATGATTCTTGATACTAGAGGTGGATGGAGACACCTTGCCATGATTATTGATTTGTGGCTTACTGTCATAAAGCCTCAAAAAAGGCATTTTGGACATCACCATCTTGTCTTTTAAAGCCAGAAGGGACCCTGTTTTCGACACCAGGGTTGGATACTTATTGTTATGTCTCTATAATGGTTCAGGCAGTAGAGGTGATTTTTAAACCCCAGGTAGCCACACCCTGTTTCATCTTTGATTATCCCCTAAATGGAAGCATTATTTGCAAAATGAACATCATACATGACAGAATACTTTAATGTAGCACATGTGTTCATAAACTAGATAGGAAAATGATTACTGAAATAGAAAATCAAATGACAAGCAATGCTATTTTCTTATCTTTCTCAATGCAATCAGATTTCTTTTGTAACTCATTGAGTTGTACCTTGCGGGTTTAAGGCACTTTTGACCTTGCTTCACCATTGAAAATGAGAGGCTCCATCCACGACTCATATACAGTCTGGTTTTGACTTTAGAGTTGGCTGGGGATCTCATTAAATGCATGTATTTGTAAAAAGCACTTATATAAAAGTATGCTCCTGGGATCTGCGGGGTCTCAATCATTAGGATGACAAAAACAGTTTTTGGATCCAAAGTTCTCCCATCTGATGAATTGTTTTAAATTAATCTAAGACACACAATGGGCTGAATGTTGAATCAACACTCCCAGTTACCTGCCATAGCTCCGATTCATTCATGTTAGGTTGAAGGGAGATTACTGATTGTCCATAGATGAGAACATCTTGCTATGTCCAGTCCATCTGTGAACTGACTGCTTTCCAAGAGTATTTTCCAGCCTTCTGTCCAATCTATGCTGAGACAGGCTCCAGCACTTTGTGACCTGGAGCAGGAGTAGGCAGTTAAGACAAAAGATGAAACAACAGTTCAGAATTTATACATTTGTAAAATTACACTCTTTTCATTCAGTGTCTGATAATTCAGACCAGTGGCAGACGGCTGGATCCTGAGAGTGACTAAAACAGAATTCATCTAATTTTCTTTGTCTTCCTCTATCTCCTTCTCTCTCTCTCTCTCTCTCTCTCTCTCTCTCTCTCTCTGCGTTTTTTCATTATCATCTCTCTCTGACATTTTAATCTAGTGGCTGATGAATAGTAGTGATGAATAGTATAATGATGTTCGGTGTGAAACACAGAGCTGATTGCAGAAACAAAGTCATATTTGCTTCATCTGGTTTGTCAAAAAAATGTGCAGTGTCTAAAAAATGACAATAAAGTGAACCACTGTTATATTTCAGTAACCATAATGTTGATGTCGATAAAGTAATTGTATTATGTAATGTCACACATACCATATGTTAACGGAAAAGCCCATTTAAGCTGTTGTTACCTTTTTCTTTTCAGCAAAAAGAATTAAATGGTATTTGAAATGTTTACATTACATTTCTCTATAAGTATCATGCCAAATGTCACTCCCTAGCTGTCAGAGAAAATAGCAGTGACCCAACACGTCTAAAATGATGCAGGTTCCCATGTTCCTCGCGTAAGGACTGAATTAGGAAAAAGACCTTTCAGCTTTGCTGCCCCCTCGGCATGGAATACTCTACAGACTGAATTAAAACTCCCTGAACTTATTCCACTTGGATACTTTCCGTTCTATCTTAAGGGGACAGACAACGTGAGACCATTGAACAGTGCCTGTGTTTTTAAAATCTTAAATTGTTGTTTTATTGTTGTGTCACAGTTCCCACACTTTCTTTTTATTGAAAACACTTTGTTGTTAATCTGTACTGTCACTTAATTGTAACTGTTCTTATGACATGTGCTGCTGACCTCTTGGCCAGGTCACCCTTGTGAAAGAGATCCTGATCTCAATGGGTTCTTTATCTGATCAAATAAAGGTTCATAAATGTATTGTAATTCCTGGACACTTTCTCTTGATTATTGTTGTGAAGTGGTTAGGTAATGATGTGTAGAGGCCATAGAAGTCTGGTTCCAGGAGTCATGGCTTAAATTTTATAGTGGAATAAATTGTTAATGTTTTGGAGGCCATGGTACTGCTATGCCGAGAGGTCGTTTAGATATATCAATATGATGTCCAAATAACCCTAAAGAAATCACACTTCCATTGAAACCATAAGCTAATACATATCAACAACAATGCTTAACCACTGGTTAATTTGGTTCGAAACATGATGCAGGTTGTGCATATCTTCACAGAAGCAAGCACATATTTAACTGTTTGCCCTTCTTTTGTACATGAATGGGATTTTTACTGCAATTTGAGAGTCTTGGAAAAATGTTCTGGGCCACAGTCTGCTGACCTGTATGATTGTTAGTGCTGCACATTGTGGTGAACGTTTGTTATTAAAGCCGCTGTTACCTGTTACCTCTATTATTTGAGAGTCTCGCATTCAGAGACATTGACTTTGTTGCATCTCCTTTCCTTGTTGTAGTTTTCTTTAAAAAGTGCATCCCTGGTAGGATTGTGTCTTTGTTTTGAGGCAGCGGGGCATAACATACGCAACAAGGATGGTGACAGATTTGCAAGACCTTGATAGCACCTGTTGGCTGATTGATTGACATCTGAAACAGGCCATGATGATAGCCTTCGCTTGCTTTCTACCCAGCCATTGGATAAGAGCCAGGTTTAAGAGAGGCTATTGTCCTGCCCTTTGGAAAACTAGAGCCAATCAAATGCAGGACATTTTCTCAATTTGCGGGACAAGTGATGAAAATGCTGCACAGTCCCACACAAAGCTGCCTTACAAACCATGAGGCTGTATTTGTAGAGTTGAGAACATGTAATATCATAGAAATACAATAATATACTCACACTTTGACTGTTATAAAATGTACCACCTACATTGGGATAAAGCAGCAGGTGAGTGGTATTTGGCAGCTTTGAGAAACATGTCCCCTATCCTCATGGATATCGCCTCCTCCTGGCAATGTAATAACTCTTAATACAGCACTTTGTGGGACTCCTTGGTGGTGGAGCTAAGTTGTTTTCCAATGTTATGCAGTTGGCACCTTGCAGAGGCGTAATGGAAAATACATCCTGGTGTAATTGTGGCTAAAAGTAATACAGAGCTGTTGGAGCAAGTTCCTGTCTGCCATGAGGAAATGAACACTTTATGAATGATGATGTGATGCAAAAATGACATGTTAAATTGTGCCGTGCAGCTCTCCTCTGCAGGAAGGGAGTGTATGATTGAATAGAAAAGGTTTGAGTACATGGTATGGTTTTTTAAATCCTCCTCAATGCTCTTTCCTGTTACCGCCACCCACTAGCACACAAACACAAACACCAAAGAGGATGCCATTTTTTTTTCAAGTTTTTATGCGTTTGTTGAATTATGCATCGGGAACACACTCTTGGGGACGGTTGTACGGTCTTACTAATGGTATTAGCTTTTGCTGGGTAAAGCTTGCTTACCCCAAACTTGTGCTGAAAAAAAAAATCATGCAAACACACACTCAACACACACTCAACACTCACGCAAACACACACCAACATGCACTCAGATAAGTGCAGGAGCGTACGCGTAAATACACAGAGAAACATCACACAAATATGTTAGAGTAGTGCAGCATGCGTCTGGGCTGAAAGGTTCAAAAGACTGTTCCCCTGTGAAAACATTTCTGACTTGGAAGTAAATTTAGGAACTTTAAGATGCGATGGTGCACCAGTCGGAACTTTAAACTAACTTTACTTCACATACATACTTTTTACTTCCTTTAGAAGGCATAAACATGCAATAAAAAACATCTTCACTTTTTACCAATAGCGCTCCTTATTTAATAAAAGTGATGATTTCCAGACTTTTACTCTGCAGCAACCCCTCCAGCTCCTCTTTGGGGTGGTACATCCGTGCATTGAGGTCATTCTGCTTGTATAATCGCCATGCCCAACGTATTATGGTCAGAAATTCATCAATCAAACTGTGCTGACATCAAAGCCTTTAGTTCAATGCCATTGACAAATACCTGGTAATGCTGGGTTAGAGCTTATTTTCCTTTCAGCAGGAAAAGCATAATCTCCTCATTACTTCATTATAGAAGAGAATTCAATAATATCCTCCAGACATGTACCCAAGAGGATATGAAAACGGCTTTATTGTGAAGAAGTCATGAAACTTTGACATCATACTCATGGCTCTCTTGGAGGCAGACAATGAGAAACTTGCATAAGACTCAAATGAATCTTATTCAATGGAATCTCAGTGCTCTAATTGTACTGTGAATATCTGGTGTCTCGAGTGTAAAGAATCAATCCCACATGAGCCTACTGAAATGTCACAAAAATTACACTAAATGGAAATTGATGTGTAATGTGGATGATTTTGACAGTCTTATGCATTCAAGTCACTGTAATTGGATAGGATGTATTTACTAGTTTTGCCTTCTTATATCTTAACTTCTGCATTTGTTAGTTTTTCCCGTAGTCATTTCGGTGCCTTGCTCAATACTCACTTGCTCAGCAGTGCTCAGGAGGTGAACTGGCACCTCTCCAGCTCCAAGATCAATTTCCAGATTTAGTCTGCACTGGGACTTGGACTGGCAACCCAAGTCCCTACAGACTGATCTACTTCCGCCCCTGATTTGACATGAAACATAAATTAGAAGAGTTGTAGATGTCAGTAGAGTGGGTTTGTGAACGATGTATTGTGCAGGTGTTAGATGAAATAGTAAGCTGAACTAACCAAACACGTAACATGCAGAAAGTCTCTCTGTCCAGACTAAGGTTGCATCTTTCATAATGACTGGGAGCATTGGGCTCTCAGATGGGCTGATTAGGCAGTCACGCTTGCCAATAACATGTACCTGCAACACAAGAAGAGAGAAGGCACAACCTAAATGGCCAAAGAGCCGTCACAATCTCCTAGACTTTTATAAAACATGCTTTATAAATCATTATCTGTATTTTTGGTCACCAGTAAGGACCTTTCCTTGACATTGTTGCCAATTTCTTACTCATGGTGGATCAAGGTTGGGTCTGTCCAAACAGCAAAACAAAGATTACAGTCTAGACCTCCTGGTGCAACTACTGTCATGATTTGGTGCTAGCTTAAAGAAATGTATTAATGGATAACTTGAAGAGATATATGTGGGGTTTTACAGATGCAGATGCTGATATAGGTAAACGTCTATGATATAACATAAATTGTTTTAAGTTTTGGACAATATATAAAGATTACAAACCAAACCAGGGTGCTGCAAGTGGAGAGTGTCACGTTGGTTTAAAGCTTGAAAAAATAGAAACAACAAATATCGGCCTGTACTCAAGTATAGTTATCAGAATTTCTTAAAATTTGAACATCTAGGGGCTGTGGTGGCGCAGCGATAAAACAACCTGTAAAGTTCCCTGTTGGTGTAAATATGTTTTCAGACTTCATCTATAGCCCAATGCATGCTGGGATAGGCCACAGACGAACAAAACCTGAAGACTATAAACTGTGTAGGAAATGGATGGATAGAGGATGTCTCTGCTTCGGTCTCTTGGTTCATTTTGTCTCTTGCAACAATCTGCAACATTTCCAGCGGCCTCTGCTGGGCTGAGCCCCGACCGTCATCTGTCTGCTTAATGACCACTGAGGTGCCATGTTGAGTCATAGTGATGACATATTAAGGTATATTCCACTGTCCAATTTAAGCCTCGGTGAAGGAGCGTGGACCATAATTCCATCTTCCATTTAACTGCTGTAGGTTTTCGCTCCTTCATCCGACCTTCCCATCTGAAAAAGAAAAGGTCTCACCAGCTTTGTGTGAGTTCTGAAAAAATAAAAAGACAAAAAGAAAAACAGAAAAACAAAAGGTCATCACAAACAAAAATAACCAAGTGGTTACCATGTTAATATTAAAATGACAAAATTATCAGGGTACAAAAGCTCTAAGGATAACAACCAATTCTAGTGGGTCAGCATGCCGATCAACTCAATCAATTCAGATGACTATCAATGTATTTATATAAATCTCAGAAATGTACTTAATTGGAAAACGAATCCTGGTGAAATATATGTTTAGGTGTGTTCACATTACTTGATAAGATTGACCCATTGCAGATTGATTTTCCCCCACTAACCTACCTCTTTGTATTACACCATGATCTTTTGATCAGTCTCATTCGATCTATTTCTTATGATACTATCCTCTGACTTCTTGGTATTTTTATAAATAAGTTTGGGTATATAAAGGCTGTCCAATTCCTACAAAATCAATATTTTAATCCCAGTAAATTTCCCCTAGAGGAACAGTAAATACTCTTAAGTATCCATTTATCCGAAACAAATGAGTGTGTGCAAAAGATAACACTATCCAGTATTTGTTTTGCACAATGTTTTATTCTATTTTATTAGAATATCAAGCCCCATTAGTATTTTATTTTTAAAAAAGAACCCAGTGTAGTCAAAATGCAAAAAGTTTTATCCATAGTGGGACAATCTGGCAAACCCTTGTTATCATTGATATCACTGATAAAATTATAAATAACGAGAAGCTAGTGTAGGTGCTTCACGGTGGTGCAGACAGACAGGGTGTGGAGTTTGCATTGTCTCCCTGTGCATGAGTGGGTTCTCTCTGGGTACTCCTCCCACAGTCCCAAGACATGCTGGTTAGGTAAACTGATGACTTGAATGAATTGTCCGAAGATGTAAATGTGAGTGTCGTCTGTCTCTATATATGTCAGCCCTGTGATTGACAGGCGAACAGTCCAGGGTGTAACCCCGCCTCTCGCTCAATAATGGCTGGGATTGGCTCCAGCCCTCTGCGACTCAGAATGGGAAAAGCAGTATAGATAATGGCTGCACGGAAGAAGCAAGTGTAACTTTATGTGAAGGCCTATCCATTGATTATTTTGGAAAATGTCATATTTATTCATCATCGACTCCTACGAACTTAAAAACTGCTCACCTTATATATTTTTAAACGGACAAATGCAGAAGATTTAACTGTATTTTGGGTAAATATTTACGTTAGAAATCAGGGATTGTCTTGTCATTGTGATGGTTGTAATGATTTTGCAAAAGATTACAATGTTCCATAATGTTTATGGAAAACCGAATCACAATAAGCAGCCTCTTACAGTCCATTTAAAACACACAATATGTTGCAGATTTTCTGCTGACTGCATCACCAGTGTGATAATGCTGGATTAAATCAGTCATTAAAATATAAAGCAGACACTATAAGCTGATAGTATCTGACTCTATTTCGCAGTCGTGTTTCTAAGCCAACATGTGCTCAGAAACATGTGCACTTCAGCCGTTCACATTGTCTGAGTCATTGCAGAAGAAGGCCACTGTGTCTAATTTGAGTTAGCTTACTTATTTGACTATTTATGGAAGACAAAAAACATTTGTTCCAACAAATAACTGACTTGATTTTGAATATTTCTTTTCTCAGGCAGGGGGGGAAGGACAATGGGCAATATGTAGATAAAGCAGAAGACGACATAGAATGTGCAAATAAACTGACCAAACCAGTGAGCTAATTTATTCATTATCCAACTGGAATGTTAAAAGTAAAGATAAAGGAGGAGAGGTGATGAAAGAGAAAAGAGAGTAACATGAGAGAAATGAAGAGAAAGACTGTGTTTGTGTGTGTGAGGGTTTTTTAGACTGTTTAATATATTCCTAATCTCCCCATTAGTGCTTACTTTGGGACTTTCTGCTGTATTAGAAAAAGTATGCTAAAAACACAATTTTCCATTGAAAGAACATTAACATTTCCATGTAGATATAATACAAAAGCAGCTCAAACACAAACATGAGGTGCTCTGGGGAGCCGTACACAGGGGTAATTTCTTTTTTCTTGTGTCTATCTCACCTTACCTTGACTAAAAATTGTCCCTTTTTTTACTTTTTCACTAATCTGCAAATATGAAAAACATGATAATTAAGGAGAGCAAAATGCACATGCAAGGGAGAAAACACATTAAAAAAACAATGATGCAAGCCATTATTAACGTAGAAAAACATACACTGAGTGTTAGTCATCATAATAAACAAAGGAGGGGTGATTTTGGGTAATAAAAACTGCTCATAGTGCAAGTTGACAACTGTGTTAGTGTTCATTTGCTGAAAAATCTAAATGGAGACAAAAAAGACATTTCGACTCCTCAAGGTCATCCAATGTGTTCTCATCATCTGAAAAAAGATCGAAAAACAAGTCAGAGAGGAGGAAAAAGACTTAGTCAACAATATAATGTCAGATTGGATCCTCAACTGCATGACACCCTCAAGAGTAAGTTCCCACTCAGATTTGCAATCCTACAAGGGAAAAAAAAAAGTACTTAAGTCTCCCAGACGCTCTGCCAACAAAGTTAGTAAGGTTACAAAGCCGATCTGCCAAGACAGTTTGGAAAGTTCCCTCTCCAGTGAGATGAGGCTCTTTTCACAGAGCAGTGTTGACTAGACTCTTAAACATAGATAAGTCGAGCTTTTAGATGGAGATTCGTGGCAGTTTGATTTGAAACATCTTTGAAGAGTCGCTGTGGTTGTGTCATTTTTAGCCAGAACGTACTCCCTCGCTGGGACCTCAGTAGTCTTCAGTGCTCCAGATAAAGTACACGGTACTTCAGTTGTATTTATATAGGGTGATTTCAACACGGCAGTTATCCAAAAAAGCTATGGAGTTAATGCAGTGCAAGAGTGTGTTTATCATACCCTCGAAAGGCCTCTTCAACTGGATGGCTGAAAATCAGTGCAGTTAGTGACTGAAACAACGTAGCCACAGCGCTGCCTGCAAAAACACATTACCAGTTAAATCTTAATTGCAGAACAGCAGTGCAATCTGCAATTTAGCACACACTGCTTGTGTTTAAATTGCAACATGAGTACTCATTTAGCAAAAGTGTGAGAGATCAGGTTCACGTCTGAATGAGCAAGTGCATATGGCTCAGACAGTACGAGAGATTATGACCGTCCCAGCTTAATCCAATGAACATCCAACAAGAAATTATAAGAGCCAGTAGGTCATGTGATTTTTTTTTTTTTTTACACATTGCTGATTTTGATATTATCAGTCTTTTTTACAACATGAAGATGTCACATCTGTTTTTAATGGTGCACAGCTGCATGCACACATATCAGTAATCCGGGAGCCACGCTGGGATTTGTACTGATAATACACATCTTTGCAAAGATTAAACCACCATGTGTGCTTGTGTCAGTGAATGCTGTGTGTGCGTGTGTGTGTGTTTGCGCGCACACTAGAGTTACTACAGTTCTAGGCCTGTGTCTTCTCTTTGTTTCTGCAGAATAATGGGCTTTGTAAGATAATACCCAAGAGACATAACAATACTTCTGAGCCAGGGGATTGCGGAGCCGTCCCAGTTCGCAGCACCGCTGTGGCTCTGAGCTTCGGCTATGATTGGAAAACCAGCGAAACCTGGATTTACCGGCAAATGATATTAATCGCTGCTGTGGTCCTCTCCATTTTATCATCTCCTTTCTTTTCAATCATTCTGCTCTCAGTTCCTAAGCTATTTTCTCTGTAGCTTCTAATTTACTCCTACAATGACACCCAATGTCAAAATAGGTTCATTCTCTGCTCTGTTTTTGTACATCACAGGAGACCTTGATGGGCTTTAGCTGTATACCAGTAGTATTCGATTTACTTTTGACAAACCACAGTAAGGCGCGTTGCTGGTTTAGTTTTCTAAGATAAAAAAAAACATTTTTGTGGAGTTTTATCCATCTTTATGCCGGTATTTTGCCGGATGCAAATCAGAAATAGCCTTTGGTAATTCTATAGGTCAAGTTATATCTCTTCTTAATCGTTATAGTCATGCGCGGATTAAAGCATGTTTGTTGATGTACATTCACAATCCTCTAGAAATGTATGTTGAATCAAAAAATCAAAAAGCTTTGTTAGTAAGGGTTGTTCCAACAAAGCTATCCAAAGTAGGTATAATTAGCAGCTAACATTACGTTAGCTAGTTTATCAGCAACATTAATCCTTGAAAAATACTCTAGTTTTATTAAGAGAGGCACTGAGTACAAAAAGCTCACAGCAGGAAACGTCAAGCCTGAAATTTTCCCCAAAAAAAGCTTCTCTTCTCAGCTTCCATGTGAACAAACCAGTCGAGTCTGGCAAGCTGTGGGCCAAAAGCTCGACAGCAGTTGGCCGCGGCCATCAAGCAGCTGTTAGTGCTGCTGAGTCAAAGATAAATCAAAAGAAAGCAGCCAGTGCCAGAAGCAATAAGAAAGCAGTTTACTACAGAGGAAGTTCTTCCTCACCTTAATGCTGTGTTTGTTCATGAATAGTGTAGAAAAAAAGGGTTTTCCGTGTTTTATGGTAGATGAAATAAGCTATCATAATTTTAGATGCTAACAGCTGCTATTTAGCAGAGGTAACCTGGGGATGTTCAATTTCTCAACCAACATTTCACATCCCTCAAGAGCAAATATTGATATATTTTGGAAACTAAGATAGCCCTAAATATATTACCAAGTTTTGTTAGTCCTCATTAAATGAAAAATAATTTTTCCCTGTTTTAGGATAGGATAGGATAGTACTTTATTGATCCCCAGAGGAGAAATTCGGGCGTTGCAGCAGCACAGACAAGTACAAGATGTTCAATTATCTGCCATCACCTTTCAAATATATTTCCATAAAGCATTATCTGAGTATTTTAACATCAACATAACCGTATTTACTCAACTTGTGAAAAGTTTCAGGTGTCTGATGATTCATCCTGCATTTGACCAATTAAAAAGCTTTGTCGAAGCTAACTATCCAGTCAAACTCATCCCAACGTTATGTCCCGCCTTCTGCCTTGTGATTGGTTCTATTCCGTTACAGTTTTAAATATATCAAAACAAGGCAGTTATACTCTTTAAGCTCTGTTTCATAGGACAGTGGATAGAGCCTGAAATCAGGGAGAGAGAGAGTGGGGAATGACATACGAGAAAGAAGCCACAGGCTGGATTCGAACACGGGCTGCCCGCTTGGAAAACCATAGCCTCCATACATCGGGCGCGCACACTGACCACTGCGCCACCAGCGCCCTGATGACAAATCTCAGTGGAATACTTGATGTCCTATTTTTTTAAACATGTTTCCACAGTACAATGACATAAACTGAAGCGATTTGGGGAAATGGTCCTTCACTTGGAAATTTCATTTACTGTTGATAAAGTAGCTCGAAAATTTCAAGTGTGGTTGTTGAATTGTGTTGTGCACCATCGTTGAGCGGCCCTCTCTCTGCTGTTAGTCAGAAACAAGCAGGTAAACCACTCTCCCTGCAGTTTGGTAGTGACAATTTGAAGTCATTAGGTCTAAATTTCCTTTTTTAACCATTTTATTCTTGTTTTTCTGGTTGGTTGTGCTACCATTTCTATGTAACTGCCTGTATTTTAAGAAAAAACACAACACTATTTATAGGACACATGGATTGCTGTAATTTAAAAGGTTTGTACAAATAAAGGTCTTGAGCTGCAGAAGTCGAACTCAAAATGCTCAGCTATAGCCACTGCTTGGATTTGAAGTAATGACAGACTGATGTAAATATTGAATCAAATTCCTTTGCTGTCTTTGTATTATTTATTATTTGCTTAAATAAATAACACACTGTTGACGTACAAATATAGATCATCTAGAACGGCCACAGAATTCCTAATATCAGTGAAGTGTTAAAAAACCACCTCACAAACATTTCATCTCTCAGTGTTCTTTTGACATCAGAATCCCTCCTTTAATTATTCATGTTATTTTATCTCTTGCAAGAAGACTCGAAAACGTGTCATTTAACAAATAAATGGTACGGCAGTGAAACTTGTCTCAGACAAGGACAGGTATAAATGATGATTTTTGACAGCGTTGGTATCAGGCTCTGCTGTTGATTGCGTTAGTATGGGGGATGTTGCTGTCTAAAAGACATTGAAATAGATAGCACAATTCTTCTTTTGTTTTGAGGAATGCTCTGTTTATTAGAGATCTGTCAAGTCAGATCGGGTATTGCACTGTAACTCTACTGCACCTGAGTATTTATTGTCCTCACTCGATGTCTGGAGGAGGCCTGTAATAGAACTGATAAACAGGACAATTATGCTCGGAGCTCCTTTAGCCTGTATTGATAAGGTCATTTGGCACTTAAACATAAACTGTCTTTCTTTCAATCGTGTCGACAGGTCATATTTAAGTGTGCTCTATAATCTTAAAACAGCCAACTTAACACCTTTCTTACACCTTAGAGAACAGTGAGGAGTCATGAAAAATATCCTTACCTTCAGTCTATTTGCCGTTTTTTTCAAATGTGAATCAATTTTCAACAGTCTGGTCTGTAAATCAACCATATAGCTCTTTTCCTTATCCACAAATCCAGCAAACGCCTTCTAAATTTAACATCCCCTAGGGGCTCAGTGGCTAAAATTGACTTTTTTTTTTTTTTTAAATCAATCCTGTCAAGATACAAACTCTGTCAGCCAGACAGGATTTCATTTTGAATCAGATGTCTTTGGCCCCTTTCTCCCCATACTTCTCTATGTCCCATGTGTCGAAGTCCAGCATTTAACAACTGAGAGATGTTAGACAAACGCAAGAACTGACAGCCGACATTATTAACCTGTCTGTCACACCCAGCAAGTTTATTTCACTGTCGAAACTGATTGCATTTGTGTAAGCATTTATTAGCAAAACATGGTGAATTGGTGCTGCTATAGTAGCTAATATTTGATCATGTTGTTGTTTTTTTTAAGCTAGGGCTAAATCTCTACCAGGCTCCTAAGCTTCTTGCTCATCTGATCGTGATTGGATGAAGATTTTGGCTGTAAAACATTGTCGTTTCCCATCTCTAAAGCCAAATCGCTGTTTCCACCCGGGGTTTGTGTCATCTGCAGACTGTGTGACTTTAGTACAGGCTGTTCATGATGATCTATTTAGATCAGATTTAGATTAAGATTTTAGCCAGGAGATGGTAGCTCCACAATACTGCAATACTCCAGAGCTATCAGTTAGCATTGTAGTCACCACTTTGAGAACAACTTGTGGCATCTAGGCTAAAATTGCATGTGTGTTTTAACTGCTCACTATGATATGTCATGACCATTCGATCTGCAGAGTCCCTCTGCACCTTTAATAAAAAGCTAAAGGCCCAGCTCTTTCATGAATACCTACTAACTTAATGATGATGGTCTCGATATTATTGATGATGATGATGGTTGTGACGATTGTTTTTGTTGATAACGATGACTTATAAGATGGTTTCTATACTGATTAGAGCTCTCAAGAACTGCCGTCAATGTTGTGCTTTGCCTCTGTGCACTGCCTGTCAGCACCTGTGTGTCCAATCAGACTCAAAGCTGATCGTTTGCTCTTACTGACATTGTTCCCTTTTTTCTAGATCCTTGCTTGTGTTGTACTTACTCTCTGATGTACGTCGCTTTGGATAAAAGCGTCTGCTAAGTGAATTGTAGAATTGTAGAATTGTAGAATATGGATAGCAGAGCATTATGTAAATCTCTATTTAATGTAGGGCCCGACCGATATGAGATTTTTGGGGCAGATACTGATATTACAGAGAGAAAAATCTGATACAGATAAATCGGCTGATATCTTGTTTGATCTATATTTGATCTTCAGAGATAAATAGAGCTAGATATACACATTTATTGCATTTATCACTCAAATGCAGTTGTCAAACACTTGTGGAAAAGATATGTAACAAAGACAAGATGGTCAATCAACTTGAAAGTAACTGTGCATGTAAGTGCGATTGTGCATTACGACTCGACACTCTGGAGAGTGATAATGCTTGTTGTAATCCAAACAGCACACTCTGCAGGTGAAAGAGAACTGCTACTGTAAAACAATGAAACTCAAATGAAAGTCTGTTTGACTGGTGAATAAATCTAGTAATATCGTCACACAGCTATAACATTAGCAGATACCGATAGTCAGGGGATGCACTAATATTGGCCGGTATTATTGGCTGGCTGATGAATCAGTCAGGCTCTATTTTAGTGATCCATAATAATTTAATAATTAAAATAAAACATTTTACATTGCTGGGATTGCAGTCACTTTTTTTTAAATCTTTCATCATGTTTTCTGATTTTTTTCAACTCAGATTTTAGGGGATGCCTGAGTAGACTGGTATTTTCACATAATGTATTAATTTTTACTTTATCCAAACACATTATCATAGACTATGGAAAAAAACAGCAAACATTAAGTGGAATTTTTATTTTTTAAAGGGAAATTATTTCGACTTTGATATTTCTGGTGCTGCTGGCTTTTCTGCAACTGTGTGCACAGTACGAGTTGTATTAAGATTGATATGTTTCCAAATGTTTCTTTTATCCATCATTAGAACTCATGTTCTCTGATTCGTGTCTTATCAGAATCAGATCAGATATCACATTCTTCAATCAGCAATTCAAAATTGCAGCGGCCACCTAGTCGGACTTATTGAGACTTCAAAGAGCATATTTGTTGGAATGGTTTTCGGGCTTAAATCTCTGGAGTGGAGCAGCATATTTTTTCCTATTATCCCTCATACTCCTCCATTGCACAGTTACTTGGGGAATGTGATTTGACGGACAGGTTCCAGCCGTAAGAGTCTTTGCCCTCCTTCCTGCATACTTATAGAGGATTATGTGGCATTGCAAACTTCATATAAAATAAAGTGGATTCTCATCTCCATGGGCATGCATGCGTGTGTGCGTGTGTGCGTGTGTGTGTGTGTGCGTGTGTGTGTGTGTGTGTGTGTGTGTGTGTGTGTGTGTGTGTGTATGTGTGTGTGTGTGTGTGTGTGTGTGTGTTGAAGAATGTTTTGATGCAAAAACAATGAAGCCCTCTGTATTTGTATGTGTGCGCATGTTTGTTGATAGTTTGTGTGTGTGTTTGTGTGTGTGTGTGTGTGTGTGTGTGTGTGTGTGTGTGTGTGTGTGTGTGTGTGCACCTGGGTCTTTGTGATGTCTGAAAGGTTCAGTGTCCACAGCGACTGGTCTGTCAGTGTGAATGACAACTGCCCGTGCACCTGTCATAGTCCTTTGAATGTGCTCGCCCTTGCTTGCAAGATAGAACCCTGGAGTAACTCTGGGTTATTTTTGTTTGTTTGTTTGTTGTGGTAATAATGCTGTTTCTGTGTGTGTAGGCCCATGCATCCCCGGCCTTCTTTCTGCCTTGCATGTTTGAACCTCTTTCCTTAAGCTCTGAGCGGCTCAGAGTCGATTGTAATGACGGCAGGTGCATACTAAAGAGGTAAACCTGCAATGGATATTAAAACCTCCAATAGCACAACTCAACAGGTAGTGAATTTCATCTCAGCAATCTGGAAATAAGAACATATATTTGTGTTCCCTTTACGTTTGAATTTCAGTCTGACAAGTCTGAAATCCATTTAAAATTAAGAAGTTTGAGGAGTGATGAGATAGCATCTTTAACCCCACGTAGTCGGAGCCTACAGGTGGATGCTGGGGTGTTGGTGGGCTAAAAGCAGGAGAGAGGTACAGGTGCAGGGCAGAACTGGCAATGAAACAGCAGAGGGAGAGACCGGACATCTTGCTGCTTAATTAGACGATTGGACAATGTGTTTCTCAGGTGAATATTGAGAATGATGCACGTTGGGGTGAAATCAGTGCAGCTCAAGTTGCCTGCCTGCCTGAACTAGCTCACACGCGTCACTCCTTTTTAACAGGAAAAAAGGAACTTTTCAACAGAAGTGTAAAATGACAAAAGTGGAGTGAATGGAAAATCTCAGTTCCAGGTTGGTAGAGCTGAAGCATAAATATGACTGTTACACACATAAAATATCAGGAGGGTTTAGGGAATGGTCTGTATTGTGAAATTCTTTGGTCAAAATGAAAGTGTTGATACAGTTTGAAGTCAGTCAGATGTTTGTGGCACACTTTATATAGGTCTGGATTTATCTTTGGGTTGTAGATTCTGCTCAAAACATTCAAATAGTGTATATCTAACAAAGAGGGCTTTACAAACATGTGTTCACCTTCATCTTACTGTAGTCTTCCTCCATCCAAACATGTTCAAACTCAGTCATTTAGGTTGAGATGTCACATTCAATGTGAGCGGATGCTGCTGGAACACAAGAAGCTTGAAATGATGTATATTTGTTCTTAACGAAAGGACATATGAAGTAAAGCATGATCTAAAACAGCTTTTATGTAAAGAGTGCAAACATCTGCACATCCTATTGAAAAATAAGAAATTTTGAAAGTTATCGTTATACCTCCTCAAATAGATTATCTCTATTGAATTTTTCCATTCATGTTTTCACCTCAGGTAAAAAAAAAAAAATAGGAAGTGTTCAGAAGCGGTGTGTGAAAAAACAGACACCAAGCAGATGTGGCTCTTTTTCCGGTTGAGTTATTAACCCCACATTTGTGCGCTTGAAACTGTCCTTCCGCTTCAACCCAAAGCTAAAACCCTGAACGCATGCGCCCTCACAAAATGTGTCCAGGAAGCCGTGTACGTTTTAGGAACAGGATCCACAAAAAGATTATGTAAACAAGCTACAGGGACTTCACAAGCTTAAGGCGGGACTTTGAGTTTCATGACCTGGATAACAGGGAAGCTGGAAGTCTGAAAATCCTTCATGCAAGCGCTTGTTCCTTTACTTCTAGGGCATCAGAAGACGTCTACTTCAAAAAGATTAAAAACATACTTTGTAAATTAGAACACCAACTGTTGGTTCTTCTGTCGGTTTTTCTTTGAAGCCCACAGATGTTTGCCATAAGGGTGGAAAAAAAGACATTTCATTACCTTCTTTAAAGCTATATGTCTAATGGCCTTGATGCATATGTGTCTGGCCTTCCTCCAGTTTTAAAGATGAATACAAAGCTATAAGTAAAATGCATACAATCTGGCTCCATTATCAGTTTCTCATTAACACACTCTCTCTCTCTCTCTCTCTCTCTCTCTCACACACATTTCCTGTTTCTCAAGTGCTGGCAGTGAGAGACTTTGAATCATTGGTTGTTAATGGGACATTGACTATTCCAGTCACAGTGGGAGTGAGGGGAGGGGGCAGCTGGGAGTCCCAGGGGGACTCAGACCCGTGGCAGATCCATTATTCATGGTTCACCATGGGCTTGTAGCGAACACTGACACTCGACCTGCCTAAATCAAACAGGGCCAGTGAGCTTAATGCCCCCTGGGAGATGCTAGGCTCAGGTAAAGGTGGGGGCTGTGAGGTTGGAAGGGGGGAGGGTTGGAGTTGATGGTGAGGGTCAAATCAGAAAGGACAAGAGGGGAGGGGTGAGGAGGAAGAGAGGGAGTGACCCCTGCTCTTACTCCACTAGATCTTGGTTCAAAGCTGTCAGCAGCACAGTCACTTATCCATCCCCTTCTGAGCTTTTGTATGCTCTTTCTTTGTCTTTCTTTCTTTCTTTCTTTCCTGCTTTCTAGCTTTCTTCCTTCCTTTCCTTCTTACCTTCTCACCTTTACCTTGTACATAATCCTTCTGTCTTGCACGGTTTGTATAACCTTTTACTTTGACATTAAATTGCTCAGTGTGATGTTATGGGAAATGTCTTTCAACTGAATGTTTTATCATGCTCTGCTACACACTAAAACACATGCATTATTTTTGAAAATGCAAATACATGCATTTACATGAAAGGACTGCAACCGAAAAATATTTTTTTAATCCATTAATATGCCGTTTTAAGAAAACAAAACATGGCCTGCTTATTAGAAATTGAGTCAAAAGAATGTCAGAAAGTCGTTAAAAAAATGCTCATAAAAATTCCTTTTAAATTCCTTTAAAAGAAAGTGCAAATGTATATTTAGAAGCCGACAGCAGTAAATCTTTGACAGAAAACCCTCCAATAAGATTAATTACTTATCAAATATTTACAGTTTTCCCCCCCAAAACAACTAATGGATTAATCATTACAGCTGGAATTGAGAGTGGATTTAAAATGACCCAGATTTTATAAAACATCGGACATTATTGGACTTTCTGTACCATTTACAAATAATGACATGCAAAAAAAATCATCATAGGTGTCTGCATAAACACTTATTCTGTGGAGGATCAGCAATACGTCTGGTGGATGTTAGATTGATGTAAGGGGAACAAGTTGGAACTCACTGCTGTCCTGTCTGTTTCATTGCTATGCAGGGGGGGTCAGTAGTAAGGCTCCATTCAGCCACTGAGCCAAGAAGTAGCACTGAAGCCAAGAGCTATGTGGCCAACAAGGGCCTGATTGGCTCACATACACCAGCATTAAGGAAAACCTCAGAAAGCCTGAGAAAACATGTCATGTCGAAGGCTTGCACAATGATTCTTTGAACCTACGTCTCATTAAACCTGCCTGTGCACAATGGAAAACCTATATTAATCATATTCAGTCATCATGCACTGAAAAGAGGATCAATATGGCAGATATTAAAACAAACAAACTGTAGATCATACAAGAGGCCATCTTTGTATTAAATCCCAATTCTCGTTGTCACTGAGCTGTAGAGAAAAACCCTTGTAAAGGAAAGCCCCATTATACATGTTCTCTCGTCATAACATCTGCTCCAGTGTAACAGGTCATTACCGCCCTGCTTGAGCATGTCTGCTTTTCCTTGAGTTATTGTATAAAATAAGTGGAAAGCATAGAAAAAGTGCTACTTAATGTTGTTTAATTTATTCTCTATTTATGTACGAGATGTAATGAGACCGCTTTATACCGTGTTCATATAGCTGTTTTTGTCTGTACACAATGAGACCCTGAAGTCCTCTTGTAAGAGAGTTTTAGCTCGCTGGTTTTTCTGTTTATCTCCTTTAACTCGACAAATCCCATGGGCAGCTCCTTCCTGTTCTCACTGCACACTGCTCTTTAATGGGAAGCATTTTCTTTGATCTTGCAACAATGCTAGCGAGTCAAATGTCCTGATTCTGCTAATTGGATAATCATTAACTTGTTTCCATGCAAACTGACATTGGGTTCAATAGTTGAAGTGAATGGGCTGTGATTTAAATCGCTACTCAGAACAGGCTGTTTCTGTGTCTGTATCTTTAAACGCAAATGAGCTGTGTCTGACCACACCCATGGGCTTAGGTGGCACGGCTTTCTTGCTGCACACCCTATTGTTAGGATAAGAAGGCAGACTCAGAGGGCAGAATATAAACCTAACTGTGGGAGTGTCACCCACCTGGGGAAGGGGTTACTACCCTTTGTGATGTCGTAAAGGGAAAATCTCCAAATGGCCTGTTTGAGCACACGTTTTCTGAGTAGAGCAGGCAAAAAACGTAGAGGATGGATTTTTCTCCTGATTTGGGGACACATTAGAGTTAGAAAACATGGTGTAAGTTTAATTTGCATTATGTAACCTTTAAAAAGTATTTTTAGAAAGTATAAATATAATATATACAAATATGAAAGTTTGCTTATGCTAATCACAAGGCTGTAAGTTTCGTGTTGGTTCATCTGAGGCTTCTTGTCTTTTTGTATCTCTTCTGAAAAACTTTTTTTTAGCGTGCTTTTTCTGGAGCATTTTTATGGGCAGACAGCCAGGGGCCCTGGATGTTTCATCAAATCTGCACTTCATTGTCACTTCATTGAGCTTGTCGCTGCATTAGTTAAGTTGCCTCTCTATATACGCTTCATTGAACATGCAGCAGTTTGCAGAGTTTAAACAATGCACAGACAAGAAGAGGAACAAAAAAAATATGTTAATTTAAACTTTCTTGCGAGTGCAGATTGAAAAGCTCTCATACTCTATGTAGGTATGCAACAGTACTCTGCAACACAAAAGGCTGTGAAAAAAGCAATCAGTGTACCAATTAAAGTTAAAATGAGCACAGCGTGTTTTTTGATCTGGTATAGGTGCGCAATTCCACACAACAAATCCCCATGATGAGGGAGAAATTATCTTACGATGAACCAAAGAAAGTTACTTTCAAGCAATTTTGGCTTCTTTGACTAGAGGTCAGTGTTTAGACAGGAAGAACAAAGCATGAAGGATTACAGCACTTGTGGCCAGGTGC
Source organism: Labrus bergylta (assembly GCF_963930695.1). NCBI lineage: Eukaryota > Metazoa > Chordata > Actinopteri > Labriformes > Labridae > Labrus > Labrus bergylta. The sequence continues at coordinate 7,397,507 of NC_089199.1, read as the reverse complement.
TCAAAGCTCTACTTCTGCAAAGGATCACAGTCTAAAAACTTAAAGGAATAAAGGACTTATTTTATTTCTCTGTTCCCTTTCGTCCTTGTTTCGCCTCCTCTGCCTCATTTCTTTCCATTGCCAAGCCTCAGATTAATGCATTTGACAAACCACTGAGCAAGAAAGGACATTAATAGCTACTCAACGCAGAGAGCTATCATGGGAACCCTTGTTGTGAGAAAATTACGCATCTTCAAACCCCGCAAGGCGGTACGCAGGGATAACAGAACACTTCTACACACTGTTTTCTAAACACTCTATTGGCCAAGCCTGAAAGAAAAGAGGCGGGAGAGACTTCAGACCAAGGCATGGCAATGAGAGTCAAAGTGGGGGGGCGGGGGGGGGGGGTTTGGTCTCTGGATGCTCGAGTGCAGGCCTTTTCTGCTCAAACAGCTCATCAACAAAAGCCTAATCACTAAATGACATGATGATCCAGCTTAAAGTGGCAACCAGGCAATGAAACTGTGTTGAGTTCCTTTAAATTCTCCACAGGTCTTAAACAATGTGTGTACGGTACACACACAAGTGCGTGTATGTGTCCATACACATGCATGTGTGTCCACACTTGTGTTCATTTCTTTATGCATCTAGCTGGATTCAAAATATATAAACACCCAGCTAATTCTCCTGTGATTAATTTGCATGAACTTGAGAGTGTTTTTGCCGTTTGATGTTATTCTCCACAATTGCTCAACAAATGACCACAAAGTAGGCTGCAGCGTTAACTGGGGTCTTAGTGCGGCGGATGTTTTGACAACTCGATGACCTTCAGCTCGACGTCCTCTGGTGTTTTTCAAGCTGCAGAGACACTAAAGACCTGAGGTGATAAGAACACACATTTAGTTCCAGCTTTTGAACAAAAATAATGATCAAACTGATTAAAAAACAACAACCTCTAAATGCATGACATATTCAAGGGAATGCTGTGAATACATTTGGTTAATTAGCGTTTAAAATGTGAGCTAGAACAAAACACTCACCCCTTCCAAAGCCCCTTTATTTATCTTTTTCATTTCTCATTTGAAAAGAAAATTGTGTATTTATTGATTTAAAAACATGCTTGACCTTATTATCAATGTGAGTACTCAGAATGTCTTAAAGCATTGAAACCAATGGAATATTGCAGGTACAGCTTTTTTTCATTAAGCAAATCCTGGCACCAAATGTTTGCTCACAAGTGCAATGAACAGATATTTACTCGGTTTGTTTCCATAAGATTTATTGGCACAGTCCCAGCTGAAATGCTATTTACATAATGCAGTGTAGAGACCTGTGTGAGGGATGCTGTCAGTGAAAACAAAAAGAAGACAACTTTGCAATGCTTTGCTTACCTTCTTGCACATCAAGACAAGTAAAAGTTTGAATGTTCTTTGTGAAAAACAGAAAAAAATCAAACACATTTCTCATTAGTAACTCAACAGGAATTAAGCCTTCCACTTAGACTCTGGAGCTCAGGATTTATGACTGATGCCAATGTTCGCCGCCAACGCAGGAAGCAGTGTGCCCTTTCAGCAGCCAAGTGAAAAGTGAGGGTGTGAAGGTCAGTGTAGAGAAAGAGCCTCCAGAGTGTCAGACTGTCATGCAAGAGAAGGACGATCAACTCCAACCTCAGACTCATAATAGTGGACTTTTTTTGAAACTGTAATCTCATTTTCTTTTACTTGGACTTCATAATTTTAGTTTCTTTACATTTTCATTCTTTTGTCACGATAACACATTGTAGAATGACGGCATTGAACATTTTGTAGTTGATGTGAGTATGTGTATATTTTTTTAATATTCATTTTTGGGCCTTTTTATGCCATTATTTGATGGGACAGTGGATCAAGTAGGAATGAGAGTGGGGACTGAAGTTGGAAAGGAGCCACATGTAGGACTGAAACTTGGCCGGGGACTAAAACCTCTGTACATAGGGTGCAACCTCTAAGCCAACCAGCACCCAACTTGATGGGATTTGATGTTGCTTTGTTCTTTTAAAAACCTTATTTGTGTAAAAGGACACAAAACAACCGAACTTCTTTAGTTGGCTTAAGCTGGACTTGAATTTGAATCTGAATTTATAAATTAAATTTCCGCCCACAAAGAGCTACAAGCTTGTTAATAAAGTATTGAATAACACAGGAAGTCCCTGCTTCACATGTTTCATTTTAGAAAACGGATTTATGCTGCATAGCTCCAAATCAACATCATCAGCTGACAACTCCACTGTTAGCCCATTCTTTCTCCAAACTCTTCCCACAAATGCTGCTCGCAGGGCACAAATATAGATCAGTGGTTGTATTGCAGATACTATGTGCAAAGACTGTAGCCTTTAAGGGTGGGGGCCCAGGGTTCAACCCTAACCCTCTACTGTTTAAATGCATCTCATCACCCACTCTCTCTCATTCCAGTTTCTGACTCTATCCACTGTCCTGTCCTCTCAATTATGTATGAAAAGCCCAAAATATTCTTAAAAAATACCAGCTGAGTTGGTGGCCCAACACATAAAAACATGAAGCACTAGGTACCCATTTAGCATAAATTCTGGACTCTGTCTTGGTGTACTGTTTTGATGAGGTGTAGAAGTCTGGTGGCAATAGTATAAAGAGTGCAAAATCTGCTTAGGGAAATGGGTAAGAAAAAAAATGTTAACACACAATTATAAAATCTTATAGAAACTGATAGGAGTTTGAGTATAGAGAGATGATATGGGGAGATATTCATTCATGTGTACACGTCACACTGGAGGGCCACAGTTTGGTCACCCCATTCAAAAGAGTTGGGACTTAGCCACTGAGAGTAACTGAGTTGTCAGATGATGCTTATATGTTAATGTTGACTAATCAACAGAGCTCTGTACGTGCCAAACTCACACTTAAGTGCTACCTGGATTATCATGTTTTAAAGCTTCTAGAGCCACAGACCAAGCTGTGTTTTTTGCATCCTGCAACAACTCATCCACAATGTTTTCTTATCAAAGTGTAATGAGGAAAAAAATCTCAGATGTTGTTCAAAAAACAAGCTGTACACTGCTACTCTGCATGACCTCCAGTGCTATCTGCATACCTGCATACTAACCATAAATAATGCCTATCTTAACATTACCTCAAATAAGCAAGCACTTCCTTTTCTATCTATAACAGTTCTGATTGTTCACACCGGACTACAGCAGCTGAACAGAAGTGTTAAGGCAAAAAAAAAAAAATGAAAGGAGATGTGGTTAGCTGTATTCCCTTCCATAAACTCTATCTGAGATAGGCTGTGCAAGATAAAGAACATTCAATTTTCTGCCCCCTGATTGAATGTTTGAGAGCGGCACTGTGTAAATAATTTTGGGCTGGGGTGTATGAACACTCGCAGACATCCATACTTGAGCAAATATATGTTGCACGTTGCCACGCATACCATGGACTGTACACCTAAGAGGAGGGCAGACACTTTCTTCTAAAATCTCTGCAGTAACATTGGAGAAAATTGTGCACTTTTCACTGTGGACGTTTTTTGTGTTTGTGAGACAGTGAAGCATAGGAAAATAAGAATTAGAAGCTTCATTTGAATGGCTTTGGGCTGTTGACAAGGGTTGAAAAAAAATGCATTTCATTTTGTATAAAATAAAGGAAAATCCCACCTGTGAACAAAGAAGCAGACACACACTCACACACCCACATACATACATAGGCACACATCCAGGCAGCGATCTGACAGGTGAGAATGGCTTACAGCTAGGTTAAAGGGGAAACACAGTACATAAGCAGGTCACCTCTCCTGGGACAAAGCCATTTTTCAGAGGGTTGCAGTTGAAAGAGAAAAAAACAAAACAATGCGACACAATGAATGGCTACGACCTGGTGATCTCTCCATTGACAGTCTCGCCCCCTCTCGCCCCTGTCTTAATTTTTTTTTTTCCCCATTAAGTCCATGTTCACTCTTCAAAATCGTCTGGCAGCCTGAAGACAAATTGCAGGGAATAATTTTGCGTGTATTGTATAACCGTAGTAAGTTGTATGACCTTTCCGTTTCAGCACTTTGTCCATGCAAATGTTGTATTTCCCAGCATTCCGATGAGTTTGCAGAGCGCGGTGCTGTGTGAATAAGACACATCTTGACCTTGACCTTTCTCTTTGGTCTGTGTGTGTGTCTGTGTGTGTGTGTGTGTGTGTGTGTGTGTGTGTGTGTGTGTGTGTGTGTGTGTGTGTACACACGAGAGCAAAAAGAGATGTGTGCTGGGTGAGCGCTGTGTACTTTTGCAATTATTGTACCAAACCACCTCTTACCTAGCAGCAAGAGTTTGGAGATGAATCACCTCTTGAACATTTTTGAAAAATCACACAAAATTTAGTGAAACATTTTGTTGCTAGGAAGACGATGAATATATTAATAAAACTGTAAGTTTGGACTTTTGAACTTGAGATCTGATTTTGTTGAGTTTGTTGTGTGAATGAACACAAAATACCAACATCTGCCATATCACACACTTTCAAGTAAAAGGTTAAAACTTTGCTGTTTGATCATTTATTCATGTTGCACAAATACACTCTGATACATTCATTAAAGGACTGGCTTAACTCAGAATGTCAGTGATCATTTTCTTAACACCACAAACTGTTTATCCTACAGTAAATGTTACATATGGTCGTGTGTGAGGGATTGTTTTTCCTTTAGTGGAAAGTCTCTGAAAGGATAAGACAAGTGGGGCAAGGTGAAAGGCTACTCACAGCAGGTTTTAATTAACAAAGGTTTGTGTTTTCAAAGACTGAATGAAGGCTGCTCATCAAACAGGTTCGACTCTCACCTACTATGGATACTGCATCTCCTGCGTTAATGGGTGAGACTCAGTTAAAACACAGTCCAACATGCTGGGATGTCTTACAATACATCCATCATCTTCATAATGTGGAGGCCACAGGAGCCATATGCCACTTGTAGAGTGTTTCTAGACGAACAATGGTTCCATTTGGACAGGTCGATGAATGGCGGGGTCACTTGGTGCGCTGCATTTTTCTATCAAAAGGCTTGAAAATTGGAGGTTAAGAGTAGAAAAGAAAAGAGACAAGACTGGCATGTCTGTCTTCATCACATTGTAAAGATAAAAGCCTCCCGACTAAGGTGAAATGCAGTTTTCGTTTCCTGGAGAGTCGACCTGGGCCTTTGATACTGAAGCAGCTGCGTGACTGTACAGACAGGAAGAGTGACTATCAGATGTTGGCAGGCTGTCATTAGTCAGGCCTGCACTCAGCTTGCTGCTTACTCTAATGTTAATTTCTCCATGTGCCATTTCCGACGAAAGTAATGTGGTAATAGAGCCGAATGATAACAGTGAGCAGAGGTGGATTTGTGGATTTGTCATTTTAGACCTAACAATATCCTTCAGAAACTATTTTCAAACATCAATATCTTTTTTTTTCTCACCACTGCCCTGATGTAATTAAAACAGTTTGACCAATTATGACTTTTCATTAATAACATCACTCTTTAGAGTCATTTTTCATCTACTGTTGACAACCAATGTTTTTAAATGGTTATTTATTTGATGCACAAGTGATAAGTACATTTAGGATTTTCCTCGCAGTAGTCTTAAATAAGAACTGAGCTGTCAATAAATCTTCACTACTATTACAGTACCAATAGAGAGTAATATGTAACACAAAGCAAGGTGCAGAATATTATTTCTAACCTCACAGAGGAAACACATCTAATGAAAATAAAAAAATGGAGCCTAGTGACAACTCAACAAGAATAAAAAATGTCATAATTTTAGCCTCATAATTCTCCAGATGATGCTTTTTTTAAGTTGTTGTTGTTGTTTTGTAGTACTTTAATACACTGTGTTAAAACAAACATTATTTAGGGTTATTTCTTTAAAGCCTGGTTGATGGCTTTACCTGATCAACACCGCCAATTTGAGATTTTTCCGTGCATCAAGCCTGCATGCCTTATAATGTGATTATTCTTTGATCTTTCCCATTTTGCTCTTATATCCAAAACCCCCAATTTAGAAGGTTTAAAGGAGTAAGATAGAGATGAATTACAGTGCATGTTTTGCTGCAATGCTCTAGAATATGTGAGTGCATAGACACTCGTGTACTGGTAACTCTTTATAACTAGTGTACTGGTTATGACCTGTTTTTCAAGTATCTTGATGTGTTTTGTTTGTGAACATCTTATCTTGGTTTATAAGGGACCCTCATCTGGACTTTAAGAAAACAGGTTTAGTGCATTAGTATTTGGCATCACAGCCTTTGGTGTTTTGTTGACATCATGGCATTGATAGCTGAATGGAGTTCCTATATATTAGACTTATAAAGCTTACAGAGCATTAGGAATGAAGGGGACTTCCTGTTCCATCATTCACATCTCAACTTTATTACTATTATTAGCTCGACTGTAAACATGCCTGAATTATATATAAAGTTAGATATTTAGCATGGACTACTATGGGGACTGTGCTTCGCTTTGTAGCCTGCCTCTAGTGGTCATTCAAGGAACTGCACCTTTTGGCACATGCCTCCATTTGCTTCATTGTTCAGCCCATTAGATTGCTCTTTGTATGCTAGCTGGAGTAGTCAGAATAAATACATAAATACAAAACTCTTGCATGGAAAAATCTTATTTCTGATCATGCTATATTGGTGCAGAACAAAGTGGCCTAGATGGTGGGAAATGAAGGCACAACAGTGCACACATGATCAGGATACGTCCATATCATATAAACAGGAAAATAATGAACTATGTTTAAGTTCCATGTAAACATGATGTCCTGAACAAGATCAAAACCGGGATACTAATGAGCATGTAGATTAATTCTGTGAATACTTTATGTACATGTTTTTTTATATATTTCTTATATAAGATTTCTTTCTTTCCCAGTGTTGCCCTGTATTCATTAGGGGGGGAACATGTTCTCTGGGGTAAATTTAGAGAAAGAGGCTGGAGCTAATGGGGCTGGCTAACAAGTGAAATTCTCTCTCATTAAGAGGGAAGATTTGTTTGAGTGGCCAGTTAGTCGGAGGACATTACACAAGGTCAGATCCTCTGGCTACTACGGGAGAGTAAGTGAAGTAGAAAAGAGGCCGAGCGGACGGGCTAAAAGACAAGATACTTACTGTGTTGTCTGAAAGCTTCTCTTCTCTCCAACTGGCAGTGCTTGACGTGAGAGGAGTTTGAAGCTCGGACTTTGGTCACTGCTGCTTTTGAACACTGGGCTATTTCAGTCCTAGAGGGGATATGTGTGCATGCGACATGGTTGTGTGTTGGTCCATGTATCTTTCTTAAACTGACTTTGCTGACCATCACCGAGGGGCAGTGAGGATGCTCTTCCTTCCACGAGGCTATGAGGTTTGCTTGCAGAATGGGAAATCAATAAAGCCGATAGAATGAGCATTAGGATGGCCGAGCGATTAGAACGGACCCCATTGTTATTCCAGCATTTTTGTAAAGCAGTTTGTGGGCAATTCCTTCTGCAGTCTTTAATTTTCAGGAGGCTGAGGAAGACAGACAGCTACGTAGGCAGTGAGACAAAGACGGAGCCCTCTGACTATCAAACTTGAAGCACTTTTCTGACAGAAGTCTTCTGTTCACCAGTCATTTACAGACGCTTTCAAGATGTGAGGGTTTTTTCCCCCCGGACTATCAGCCCCTGGACTGAAGCATAGTTGTTTTCTCATCAGTACAGAACACTGTGTGCAACTTGTACCTTCACCAAGGAGGCTGATCTTTATGAGCAGCAGGTCTCAGCACATAGCACTCCACAAAGAGTTAACTATCTTCTCTCTTTTACTTCTTCTTTACGCCCCTTTGAGCTCAGAAATATTAACTCTTCATATAAAAAAGTCTTCTTCAACAATCCCGCACAATGTGAGAAAAAGGAAAACAATTACTGAATATTTCAAAAATGAATGTTACCTTATGCTCCCCTTCATTTAAAGCAGTCTTATTATTAGGCTAATTCAAATGGAATTGGTTCAATTCATTTTTTATGTGTTATTCTGGCATTAATAGGCCTAAACTGAACATTTGTCTTAGTTGCAACAAATAACTGAATGAGCTTTGTGTGTTTTGTACTGCACTACCACTATCAGTTTCAGACCAGAAAATGTGTCTCGATATCTCAACAATCATCCGGGTCTATCTGGATTGGAGCTGTACACTGCTGTGAAATCACAGATAAGAGGTGCAGGACAAACCTCCTTCTGTCTCTCAGACTGCTGGAGACGGTAATGAAAGCACAGACCAGGGCTCTGTTCTTTCTGTCTGGCTTAATTTATGTATACTTTTTTTTTTACTTTAGACTTTATTGTCCCCATGGGGACACAGCACCATTACTGTCATAACAGACAATTCACACCAAAGAACATACATAGGCCTACACAAAATAAGTGTTTGTATGCTAACATACTGTCAGGCTAAATTAATCTCATTTGATTCTTTATATGTATATGATGTCAGAGGTGGGGAAAAAAAAACGGTTTATGTAAAAATGGAGATTCATAGCTTCCAAAAATCTTTTTTTTTTTAGCTAACTAGTCACTCCCTGCTAAGTGCTAAGACTAGCTCTTTAACCCAGTAGAATGCCAAATGGAGCAGCAAGATATTCAGCCAGTCTCACAGATGGCTGAAGTAGATAGTGAAGTATGTACTCATTCAAAAATAGACTTTGAATCATGAATAAAGAATCGTTTTGAATCGAAAATAGATTCTCAATTGAATCCTGAACTCAAGAATCAAAACTGAATCGAATCATGAGACACCCAAAGATTCCCTGGCCCTACATGATGTATTTGTCGTTGGTTGGAATTATTTGAAACTGATTCTGAAATATAAGTGAAATGAGTTTCTTTAAAGGTCTTTAAAGAAAATCTCCACACCGCCTGTTTGAGCACACATTGTTGTGAAAAGTGGAGCAGGCAAAACATGGAGAGGGTAGATTTTTCTCATAATTGTGAGGTTTGTAGACAGGCTAGGGACACATATTAGTGTTACATGGTAATGTGTATTTTGCACAATGTGTGACATTTAAACCATGATCTGCATTTATATGGCTGATAGCTTATCACATGTTTGCAGTTACATATGTTCAAAAGCCCACAGCATGCATTGGGGAAATAGAATAATTGAAGCTACTGTACTGTATATGACTTCATGCATTATTGTGTTGTGTGTTATTTTTAGAATAATTTGCCGCCACAATTTCCAATTGTTGCTTTCTAATCAGTCATTGTGAGCGGATGTGATTGGACCTGGAGTCATGCTGTGTTCAAGAGTAGAACGATTTAACGGCAATCTCTTTCAAAAAATAATGTTTGGTATACATAATAATATTTCGGTCAATAATAGAGCTCTGATGATTGAGTGGTGCTCTTAGGATGGAGGGAAAAATCACAAAATGGCCAAATGTTATCATAAAGTCACAGTCAAATACTGTTTCCTGCTTCTAAAGTTTCACATTTGTTGAATAAAATTGCCAAATATGTTCAAGACGTCTTCCCCTCAGACAGTCAAATCATCTCAAAGCTCTGGAGCAGAAAGAATAATTGACACCAGGAAGCCGTCGTCCTGTCAGCTTTTGCTGTTAGACTGTTACACTGATGGTCATTTCCCCCCAAATGCCACACTTCTCATAAAAGCACCACTTTGAGGTGTCATTTAGCCTCATATCTGTCTGCAAGCATCACATAGATCAGCCTGTTTTGTATCTCCATCTCTCTTCACACCAAATCTTCCTTGTACAAAGAGGTTAATCTAAATGTTAATCGGAACCTTAATGTCTCTGCTCATTTTCACACTGCAGCGGTGCTTTGAACACACCGCTGTGCTTAGTTAACTCTGCACAATTGTTTAACTTTGTAAATTAAATCTGGCAATCCCAATTTCCCGTCAGAAAAGTTTGGATGATTATTACGTGTAATGGCGTGTTAATTATTGGTTCTGCTGAAAATGGGTTCTTCGTCAGTCATAATTTCTGTGCACAGGAAGTCTTTTAAAGGTCATCTTCACAATAATGGCTCAACATTTCAGCCCCCCTTATTTCTTCATATGCATTGTTTTTCATTTGATGTGGTATTCCAATTAAGTTTGAAGAAGTCTAGTCTCGGCATAAACTTGGAAATTAACTCACTGGCTGAGACAGAGGAAGAATCCTGAAGTATGGAGGAGAGACGGGAGGTAATGGAAGGCAGAACATGACAAGGGAAAGAGAGCAAGGAGACAAAAGCAAGGATTAATGGAGAGTGATTGAGACATTAAGTTTCACAATGTTCTCTTATTATTCTCTTGAGATTCACATGTTACGTCGTCCTAACTTAAGCAGTTACTGCAGGAATTTGGCCTGAACTCTACAACCCTTGTAGATAGCATTTGTGCTATGTGCTGTAGGAAGATTTTAACTTGTATTTATGTGTATCTTCTGTGTATTAAAGGGGACATATTATGAAAAATCCACTTTTACAGTGTTTTTGAACACATATTTGGGTAACCTGAGTATCTACTGACCCACAAAATGTGAAATAAATCCATCCAGTTCTTTGTTTGTAGTCTGCATAAGTCTTACAACACAAAGAAAAATGCTCTGTTTCAAATTTTCTCAGTTTGTGATGTCACAAGCTGGATTCTGATAAGAAAATCCCCTCCCCTCCCCTGATATCTCCACCCATGCACTCCACCCCCAGCCAACAACGAAACTTTTGCGCAGGTCCGCCATTTCTAGTCTTGCTACAGAGGACTGATGTCTACCGGGAAAACTCAGGGGGGGCTCATTGCATTTAAAGAGACACACACACCAAAACGGAGCGTTCTGAGAGAGCTGGTTTATACAGGGTCACAAACCTCCTCTGGTGCTTGATTCATGTTATATTTTGACCAAAGCACAGCACAAATGTTTCATTTAGACCACAGGGGACTGTTTGAAAAGGTGGAAAAGGGGTATAATATGTACTCTTTAAAAGTAAATGAACCACAACTTTCTCAAAAGTTTTCATCCACGATTTTGATTCTAAAATACAATGTTAAACACCAAGTTCTACCTCCGTGTACACGCATGAAGGGAGATGATCAAACGTCTTCTTTTAATGCATTGTTTTATTTCCCTTTAAAATTTAAAAACCTTTAGCTCTGCACTCTCAAATCTGGCTAGACAAGTAAACCAATGGCACAGCAAGATTGTTTTTGCTCATGCTGCGAGTCACATTTTTCAAGACAATTGCCTGCTGACAACTGTCGAAGCGAGGAACTCGTGAGTAAAAGATGTGTGCACTAGAGACAGAGAGACAAAGAAGAAGAGGCAGGGAGACACAGAGAGAAAGAATGGTTATAGGTTTATTCAGCCTGGAACATCTTAATGAGGGCTTCCAGCATGCACTCAAAAACTTGAGGTGTTTGCTTTTTGAAAAATAAGAGCAGCAAAAATAGTTTGGAGTAGATGCCTAATGGAGATAAGCTTAGAAAGCTACTAAAGAAGGCACTTTTGAGGTCGGAAATTTGAGATTGAAATGTGAATATGTATAAGATAGAAACATTATAACTTATATAGAATATTCAGTTTGATTCATCTTATATGCTTGTACTAAAACCTTTCTGATTAAAGCTGTGGCTCTACATCTCAGTTATTAGCACAAAGATTCATTTTCCTTTATGTGGCATATTTATTCTTTTTAGACTGGTCTGGTCCAGCTTAGGCTCTGACTTGTGCAGAGGTGACATGAAGTATGTGCACACACACATATCGGGAAAGCATTTATTTACCATTTTGTCTCCTGTAATCACATCAACTTTAGCTAGTTTAAAGGAGCAATATGTACAATATCTACTGAATAAAATCATTAAATTACCTGTTGAAGTGTTGACTTCTCCGACAACAACGCAGCAGCCAGTATGTCCTCCTTCTAAATTTTGATTTTGGTCCACAATGGTCTGTTTTTGTTTTGAACAGAGAAGGTAGTCAGCTTTAACTCCACACGACTATTTTGCACACCCCTTAATTTGTCAGATATGAGACCAGTTATTACAGAAGCTGTCTCTACTGTTTTGAAGTTAGACTGCAATACCCATTTTAAATGCTACGTTTCAAAGTTACATAATGTTCCTGTTGTTGTTTTTTATTTGAAATAATTCTAACAATTATCTTCCACACTTTATTTAACTCCAAAAAATATATATCTTTAAAAGTCAGAGTCTAAGGAAGAAAGAAAACAACAAAAGAAAGTTTACTTTGAAATATCACCAAAGCAACTGACAGTCTTTTTCAGCACAGTTTAAATAGGCGGTTTGAAGTAAAGTCCTGCCTCTGACCAAGCAATTAAACAATTATAGTGCAGGAACTTGGGATGGCATCTTGGGTGGCCGATCAGAATTTAGGGGGTGCCCATGCTACCCTAGGCTAACCCTACCCTGTACACGCCCCTGGTTCCTAAAAGCTCAGCTGTAAAATACAACACAGGATCGAAAACTAAGAATGAATTTCCTCTTTTAAAATGTTCAGTCAATAGAGAAAAATGGAAGTCTGTCTCTTTTTATTTTCTCCCCAGATGGTTATCTGAACGCATGGGCACCCTTTGCATTGCAAAATATGTGGAAATGCTGCAAAGTTTTATCGCTGTATTTCCCATTTCTATTGGACTCCTCTTAGCCATGAGACCGAAATATCAACAGCAAATATTGTCAGTCTCCATCCACACTGTTTTGGGTAGAGCAATTTAACAGGGCTTCACTTCAATCTGCCACCATAAAGAGATAAGAATAACCCAGAGCAGCTGAGAGAACCTTTTCCTCTCCTTGATCTCGTTATCTTAAAGGCATATTCTCTCACTTCGACCGGATGCTGTCATGTTTCTCAGCCCATGTTTTATTTCTCCGCTCTGCACAGGGGAGCCGAGTGCCAAGCGAGAAAGGCAGGGGGAAATTGGCCCTTCTCTTTTTTGTCTTTTCTGACTCACTGTTGAGCTCTCCTATTGCTTTTCCTCAGTGGTAAATAATGCTTTTTCATTGCATGCATACTCTAGTTCAATGTCAAAAGCGTAAAAAAAAATCTGGATTGTTTGTAGTGAAGTTTCTTCTACTTAAATGCCTCTGCCTTCTTCTGCAGCCCCTCCCCCTTTTCTCATTCTCTTTGATATGCAGGCGGTGCACACAATGCTAATTGAATTTGCACTCATTCTTTTTCTTCTCTGAGACCATATTTCATCAAGTACATCGGTATTACAGACTTTCTGGTGGAAGATAACCATCCCTGCAATCATTTACCCCTGATGTGTTTTGGTTCAGATTGCTGGATGAGGGAGACGGAGGAAAAAGTGGCTGATTGACTTGGATATTTGTTTTGCTTTCTAACATCTGTTTGAAGTGGAATCCACAAGAGAGGGAGATGCTTATGAATCCCGGTGAGTCTCGAAAGCTTGCAGTGTAGATTCATTTAGTATGATACGCTCTACAAAAATTCAAACCTACCACACCCTCTGCTGCAACCTCCTTTGGCAGACATGCATATATAGATTCTACATTTAATTTCACATTGTTCTGCGACAAACAGACAAAACATGACTGACACACAAAGCTCGGACTAGAATGTTCCACAGCTTTCAGATCAAGTCACACAAAAACACAATACAACAGAGAAGGCTCTGTCAGGTTTGACAGCTTGTCTGTCATTAGCCTAGTTTGCCTACAAATCAATACGTCTCCGGCCCTTTGGGGCACTTGTTGAAGTCGGTTTCTGTTTGAAAGTGAGTGAGTGGAGTTCTAAAAACAAAAATTGCACATTTGCACACATTTATGATGCAGCTGAGTCTCATGTTTTCAACCCAAAGCTGCCGAGAGCTAAACAGAGTGAGAGGACGGTCTAAAAAGCACAAAAATGTTTCGGCACCAAAATGTTGACAAAGTAATTATGCAATTTAGACAGTGCGCAGTAGTTTTATTTCTCAATATTTGGTACCTAGGACCTCTATTTTTTTCCTGTGGCGTAGAAACAGGTATCAAAATTGATTGATTATTATCATTTTTTTTTAAGATTTATTTTTGGGCTTTTCTGTCTTTATTGGAGTGATACAACAGTGAATAGAGTTGGTAATCAGGGAGAGAGAGAGTGGGTAATGACATGCGGGAAAGGAGCCACAGGTTGGATTTGAACCTGGGCCGCCCACTTGAAAGACTATAGCTTCCATACATGGAACACGCACACTACCCACTGCGCCACCAGCTCCCAAAATCAATTGATCTTTAATAGTATCGTATCAGAGCTTAAGATTCTGGTATTGTGATGATCCTGCGACACTCATCCGCCAAAAAAATATCTCCTAAACTCCTAGAGAAGATAAAAGGTAACTCTACATTAGCAGCTGTCAGTAGTTGATCATAATTATGATACACTGGGTGCAAACAGACTTATAGCCAATGTGACTAACCATATGATTCTATGAGTCATTCAGAGACTTGAATGAATATCTTTGTTACTCCAAATGAAACTTTATTTTAGCAAAGTTGTAATACCATAAACTCTAGCATAGTTAGAAGGCTTGTTTGGATTTGGGTTTCCACTGGCTCAGAGAAAGCTTTCGAGGTTCCTGAGTCTGTCAGTGGATTTAAATATGGATGAACAGATACAAACCGTTCACTCTGGGAACAGACAGATGCACATCCTCTCTTTTTACTACATGTACCCACCCCCCGCCCACACACGCATGCACACACGCACACACACATACTCACTGAGTCATAACTTGCTGTGTTTTTAGCCATAGGGAAGTCCTTTATCCACATAACTAGATTAACTCACAGTGAGCTCTGATCAGCTTAATTTGGATTCAGCCTACTTACCCCTCCCTGGTCTGCCTGTCAGTCTGTCTGCATGTTAGTCTGTCAACGGCAAGATGTTTGCCTGTATGTCTGTGCGTGGCTTCATTTAAACGTCTCTCTCTCTGTCTCGCCTTTAATAAGGATTACCAGCAGCAAGTCACACCTCAGCCCATTTTTAACCCCCCTTATCCCTCTCTCGCTCTCTCACAGCTCATTCCAGTGCACAGCCGTGTTGTTCTTTCATGAATAACATAAAAATATTTTACCCCTACAATGAACAGATGAATACATTACAGCTTCTGTTTGTTCCCAGAAGGAGTCGACTCGCTTCAGGTAGATTATCATGATTTCTTGCTTCTTATTTTACATGTAATGAACTCATTCTGTCTGCCAGTCCTGGCAGGGTGTCAATGCAATCTATTGACTGCAGTAGTCTCTCTGTGCTTTTGGATTGCTGAATCTTTCGGGTTGCCCCCGGGGGTCTGACTGACAATACAATAACAGAGAGAATGTGGAAACTGTCAATTTCCTGAATCCACAAAGTCTCTAAAAGTCAACATTTGTACAAACACTACAGCTGATGCCTTTCCCGAGTCCCAAGCTCTTCCGGCATTTTCTTCTTCTTCTATTTCTGCATCTTTTTCATTCACCATTTAAATTAAATTCAAACGCTTATGACATCATTGCTCGATTCAGAGAAGATTTTGTACCCAATCAGAAATAAAACTCTGAATACACAAGGGGAAAGCAAATCCTGTGTACTATCAAACATCATTTAGAAATTCAGAAGAATCAAGTAATCTTTTTTCATTGAAGGTAATACGTTTTATTAAAGCCTTCAAAAAACATTTGCTCAAGATTTTTCAGTATACCGCTTTCACATTGCCAATTTAAAGCAGAATACTTGTGCCACTGTTACACGATGTTTAGAGGCAGAACAGCGCTGTGTGTGTGTGTGTGTGTGTGTGTGTGTGTGTTTGAGTGTGCATTCCTGATGGTGTGTGTGCACACAAAGCTCCCATGTCACGCCGCTCACTCTTCCACAATGCTGTAACACAATGTAAAATCAGATACCGGGACACCAATAATTACACTGTCGTGGATGCAATGGGTAATTAAAAAGGTGAAATGATGGCAGAACTTCTGAACTTGCGGAATAGCAATTTAGAAAAGGTTAAAGACATATGCATGGCTCCCCACAACAGAAGCAGTGCATTACATAATTAACTTCAGGCGCTTATATGGTATGTTTGAGTTGACGATATCTGAATCAGAGGAGGAAGTGGAAGCCATGCATCAAAAATCAATCATTTCATTTAGTTGCTAATTGGTGAGTAACAAAAACATATGCTGTCCACATCAAAGTCAGCATATTAGCATACATATACAGGTTAGTTTCAGGTTACGTCTTTACAAAGCTATGTTTGCAATTCTAAATGATTCCATGTAGCGCTAGTTAGTTCTATATTATTAGGTAGTCAAACTCCCCCCTGCTGACGCTCAACAGTTGCTTACAAAAATAGATCATCAATTGCTGGAAATTAACTCCCACATCCAAAAATAGACCTCTGCCATCTGCACTTGACATCTGGTCTGTCAATAATCACCTCTGGCCATCAATACTTGTCCAGTGGTCGATGCTTAGGCTATAGCTGTATACCGCTGAATAGCTCCCATTTGACTTTTTCCCGGATTAGAGCACATAATTAGTTATATATATGTAAGTATCCAACAAACCAGGCCCATTTCAAACACAAAAACTGAAATTTTATTTTTCGACCACTTCACTTTTCACCCAATGTCAGCTGGGATTGGTTCCAGCTCCCTGCAAGCCTCTAAGGAGAAGTGGTAGCCTATAGTTACTGTCTGTAAAGGAGAGGACATTTTAAGTTCATTGCCCATGAGCCATTTTCCCTGGAGATCCACTTGTCAAGAGGAATTTGAGGGTTTAGCCTGTCTGGACCCAGAGACACCTAAATGAGTGACCATGGTTTAAGAGTCCCATTCAAGAGGCCAGCAAGTGCTCATGGACCTAAGGTGACAATTCATATTCACCAGTTCCACAGTCTCTAGCTTTCAGGTATGGACAACAAGCCCGCTTCACTTCTGAATTCCTGAGAAAAACAGCACGAAGAGGGCAAAAGATGGAGAAAGGAATGGACACAGAGTGGGAGGGAAGCGGGATAAGGAGGCACGAAAAGAAGAATTATATGAAGGGCCGGGGGGAAAGAGGAGAGAGATAGCGGAACAGAAAGCATGAGATGCCGAGGAAAAAGAAGGGGGATGGAAATAATGAGGGATGGAAGGAAAGTGGGGATAAGAGAGGAGTGGAGGAGAGGGAGGGGGCAGAAAGAAAGAGCTGAGTGGAGCTGAGGAGGCGCGGGGCCTGGGGGATTGCTGCGCGTTTATCCTCCTCTGCAGCAGGCTTCTGAAGCACTACCTCAGGAAAAGACTTTAAAGCAGGGTGGCTGCTGCTCCGCACTGATCTGTTAATACCCACAGATACATGAGGCTTCAACATAGCACTCTGGGGGTGGGGTGGAGCGGGACAGTGTGTTTAAGTCTGCATGTGAGTCTGTGTGTGTTTTTTTTTGTATTAGGTGTTCAAGGATCATATCGTATCTCTGCAGACGTTATCCCATCCCAACCGCTAGCTTGCCTCGAACTAACCCGGAGACATGAAGTTACCGGAGCGATTAAAAGATTAGATTGAACCACCATGTGGATGTGTGTCAGCGTTGTCACCTAAAGCTGCTGCCGTAAGTGATGAGAGGGTTTGAGGGGAGATGACTACCCTGTTTTAGGAGCCTGTATAAATAGCCTCCTGCCTCCTGGGAATTGTGTGTAAAACTCCCTCAGAGCCAAAGTACATGCTGCAAAAATATACACACTGGGAGGTGGATAGGCTGCATGAGATTTGAGCTGGCTGCTTAACAGAGAAACATGTCCCTTAAGCTCAGGGGGGGCTTTGAGATTAATTCAACTAAAATACCCAAAGGGGATGAAAATGTAAGATTTCAAACGATCAATTTCTCCGTATTCAGGCCTCCTATGTATATTAAGTGAGGTTCAGGAGAAGGTTGATTCACAGTCTGATTATGGCGAGAGTCCCTAAAAAAGGTTTCCAATGCGAAATTGTCAAAAGGCTCTTTGTAAACACATCAACAGAATTTGAAATGCCTCACCCAGAAAACAGTAGGACTTTAACTACTTTAAGAAACTTTAAGAAAGGCTTTATAAGACTACACTCAAGACCCTTTATTAAAAAAATAATTTGTGCAAGCAAACATGTTTTCCTCTGAAGCCCATCTTTTTTTTTTCTAAATGCAGCTCCCTCAGAAAATAGTCCTATTTCTTGTTTTTTCACGTCTATTTTAGCAAAGCCTGCAGAACTTTTCAAGGCAAGACATAAAACATGTAATTCAAGACTTTTGCATTTAACCCCTTCGGTTAACTTCTTAATAGCTCTACATTATTTTAGTAGAGGACATTATATTATTGGTTGGATTTAACTGACTATGATTTTACTAGGTTTAAGTTAAGGTGCTATAAAGTGAGTTGACAACATGTTTTGGTTAAGGGCGAAAATATGCTCAAGTGAACTGTCATGTTAAGGTAGCTTTAAGGGTTAATTAACATTTAAATCTGGTGGATTTTCAGTTAGATACATGTATTTTACAGTACAAACCATAGACAACAGGATGGAGCTATATGAACTTATGAAAGCCCTTGCATTTTTAGTATTCAAACAGTTTATTTCAAACTGGGTTTCATAGTAAGAGAGTAGACCTTGGCAGATATTACTGCTCTCCGATATGTGTTGAGTTTCAAATAAATTCTTTCTGTGGCTTAAACACAATTAAATCAATGACTTCAACTGATGAAACTTTGTGAACAAGTTCCAATCCAAAGAAAAAAAGCAACAAATTAGACTAAAAGATGACAAAACAAGTTACAGCCAAGGACATAGTTTGTATCCAAGAACATGGCTAAAATCACTGCTTATCACCATCGATCCTGTGAAAGAGAAAGTAAAAACAATACCTTTTAGATTCTCCTGTAAGTATAAACCCACAGCAGCTATACACATAATAACCTTACTGTATGTTCTCACAAGTGACATAAACAAGTTCTCTGTGTATGCTGATATTCTGTATAACTCTGACACGTCCTACAAATTGAGAATGATGAGACAACTAAGTGAAAAACAATAATACATCACCAGTTGAACAGACATTAAAAGTATAATTTTTACTTAGTGAGTATTTAAAGGATACAAAACTACATTTCCAATATGGGTTCAGGTCAAAACACCCAACTGATGAAAGACTATGGCATCAGGAAGTGAGAAAGGAGATGGACAAATACAATGAAATCATAGCTGACGGGAAGCTGCAACATGTTGGTGTTTGATCAAGATAAGCTCAGCAATTCTTCAAAGCCCTGTGTGAGTGTTCAGCAGTAATCTCCAGAAGCTTTCTTTTTGTTCTTAACTACAGACATGTTGACTTTTACTCACACTGAGAATATGAAAGTGCCAAATTTTCTAGACAAACCTGAGTTACAAAACTGAAACCTTAGGTATTAAACAAGTGTTATCCTTATGAATGTAGTCCTGGAAAGGAGGAGACAGAAACATTGTCCTCCTTGATGATCAAAGTTACAGTGGTCTACAGTGTCCATGATTGATCGTGTCCATGTTATCTGAATTTACATAAGGACCCCCACTTATTTTTTAAATTCATATTCTGGTTATTTAATTATTTCTTCCCTTTCCTTTAAATGACATTGTGCACTAACAGTATTGTGCCACAGTAAAGACATGCGTTTTTACCGACTTGTGTGTGAATGTTTCCTCTCACTTGATTATGTCATTAGAAGTTAAATGTGCTCCGTTGGTTCCTTCTAGATTGTTAGTTGTTTCTTATCGACCAGGGCCACTTAAACTCTTGATAGAAATCACCTGTATTCTCAGATAACATGACAGGCTATTAGGAAGACGTGCTTAACCAGGCGTGTGATATGGCCTGCAGTGGCCTTTAATGATGGTGTAAACAGCAGTGGTACCGGGTCACTGCTCTGTGGTACAAGCACCCAGCCTCTGCAGCTTGTTTACTGTGCCTTTTCTTAATGTATAAGGATAATGTGCAGCGTAATGTAGAATAGGCTCCAAGTTAACATGCAAACAAACTGCAGGTCTAAAAGACCATGGAGGGATGTAGTATGAGAATGTGTCTGCTAGAAGCCCAATTGAAATTCACCATTTGTTTCCGGCTGTTTTGGGATGCTATCCATCTTACTCTTCTGAATTATATTTTATCAACCAACTTTGATTGCGTTGCCGTTGAGAGAGAGTGAAGGAGATTTACTCACGGCTAGGTGCAGAAAAGATTGTGACAGAACTTTTAAAAAGAAAAAGGAGATTCAACACACAGAACAAACTTCTGAGGCAGTAACATGGCGCCATGGCACATCATTTGGCCAATTACAAACTTCCATTCCCTGTTCCCAGCCTATAATAGCCAATGAGAGCCTGGGTTGAAAGGAGGTGTCTGGCCCTATTTTGATGTCTCTACACCCAGCCAGTTGCTTACGACTGTGCTGATAACTGACATTTCTGTGAACATGCTGCTTCAATCGACACCTCACATCCTGAGAGCAGGAAGACAAATATTAAAGCCAAACAGACTGCGTTCAGTGATGAAGCCATGCATTATATCAGCTGCAGTTTGCACGTTTTCATGATCTTTGGTAGAATTTCACATTCCAAAACTACCGATTGTAAGCTTTCAAAAGAGACCTAATTGGTGCTTATAGTCCATACGATTTGAGAATAGCATGAACCTTTGTCACCGTATGTGTGGATGTTAATTTTTAGGCCAATGTTACAGGATGCTGAAGCTTTAAACCTTTAAAATGCTATATATATTACAGTATAGCAATTAAAAAATATTAAGGCTTGTAAGTCTGAAAGTGTTGAAAACAATCTGATGGCTGAATAGATGAAAAATGAAATGATGGTAGACCAAAGCAGATGCTGCTGTTAAGTTCTGTGTTGATGCAATTAGTTTAGCTTCATCACTAAATATAGAACTCCTGCACGTCATACTTTGAGTACTCAGTGAAGTAAAATTGTTGCCTTGAAGACTTTTTTGGAAACTCTCTGTGTTTCAATACAGTTAGTAGAAATGTCCTCATTGGCGTATTTCTCTAAAAGCCTCACACCTGCAACACAGCAGACTGCACACACCAAAGGATGGGTTTTCATCCTTTTGGGGCTCTGAGCATTTTGTTTACGCTCACATTTCAGCCAGCCAAACATCTACCCAGTTCAAATGATCTCTGTACTAACCAGTTCAAAGAGCTTCTAAATCATCATGTTCAGAAGAATTAAGAGGCCTAAATCCTGCAGCTTCGTCTTGCTGACAAAGTCTGCAGGCTTATAATCTGGACACTGTTACAGGGCAGCTTGGGTTTCATGAGAAAGTGTTCTTTTTTTTTTCAAACGCTATCTACAGGGGGTGGAGTTTGTGTGATTAGAGTCAAGTTACACTGTAATTAAAGTAGTTAAATAGCTGCACTGCAATCTCAGGAGACCCTTGCATGTTACACTCAAGGTAAGGGAGGAGGAGGTGGTTTGGAGATGTAAAGCAGGTAATTAAATGAAGATTGTAGGCTATTGAATTATCTCCTGGGTGAATACAGTACCTTCTTTTCTTCCTCCTTCCCTCCTCCATCCCTCGCTCTATAGACCTGCACCTGAGATGAAGATGACAGTTAATGATGGTCTTTTTTTAAAACCACTATCTCCTGCCCTGTAGGTCACTCTAACCCTCTCCAGACAGACTGAGGTTATTTTTTTTCATGCTTTACTAAGAAAGGTCCACGCCATTTTCTTCCCCCTCTAAACTCCATTAGCAGATTGCCCCCTCCTCTTTCTGTTTTCCATGTTTCCACCTACCCACCAGCCAACCTAACTATGCGGTTACAAAATCTAACTGCAGAGTTTGTTCATTTTAAACGAGAAAAAAAAAAAGAAATAATGAAGTTCACTCGGGGGTCTGTTTTATTTTTGCAGAAGTTGGAGAGGAGCCAAAGAGCAACAAGAGAGACTGATGTCTGATGGCACGGTAAAGACAACTTGAAGGACCTGGGAGCCATCACTCGCACAGAGTGGCAGCAAGGTCATGTGGCTGAGGAACGGTGAGTCTAGTATTTGCATATGCCGAGGATAGGAAATTTAGGTCTGCTTAGTGCCTCCATTGTAGTCATTTTAAAATGTGTTTAGACCACAAAGATTGCTCGATTTGCGTAGCTATTATTTACTTTCATGCATGCATTGGCCGGGAAAAAGATTAAGCATACACGTCTTTTGGAGAGAAAAATAAGTAAAATATGTCCACATTTTTTGTCAAGCTGTTTCATTCATGTAAATCAACAACAAGGATCTTTAAGTGAAAGAAAATGTTTCTATGGTTGACAGGCCATCCAATTCCAGGTCTTGACGGAGAAACGTAGGCCTATTAAAGATCATAATTCCTCTGTAAATACACATGACGTGGTTTCAAAACCAAAAGCTCGCACAAGTAGCATGTAATCACTTGAATAAATGAATTCATGTGGTCCATTATATGGAATCAATCTGTTATATTCA
Organism: Labrus bergylta; assembly: GCF_963930695.1. NCBI lineage: Eukaryota > Metazoa > Chordata > Actinopteri > Labriformes > Labridae > Labrus > Labrus bergylta. The sequence continues at coordinate 7,375,051 of NC_089199.1, read as the reverse complement.
CAACACTTTTGTATTTGAAACACAACAGCTGCATTTCATTTGGAGGTAATCAACACTTGATTATCATAATAAAATAAGTCAGTTAGTTAAAGCTGAGTCGATTAGAAGTGTGGGGGGAGAGACAGTGTTTTTCAATGCATGTGTGAATCACTCAATATTCTGTCCTCATTTGTGTTGCATTACAGTATGTGTGTACGGCCAACGCTGGGGATAAACACCCATCCACAAACTGCTGAGTCAGCCAGTTTAGAGCCCTTGCAGACCGCTCCTTGTGTTAATATGTCTGGTCTCTTGTCTGGTCTTCAGATATCAGGGTTACTATCTGTTTGAAGGATCCAATCTGCAAGATTATGTGTGTTTGATGTTGCTTACAGCATCTGCCATCAGTTGTAATTGAATGTACTGCATATAATCTGATACAGCCGGGGAGGATGTTTCACAACCACTGTCATTGAGTGTGTGTGTGTGTGTGTGTGTGTGTGTGTGTGTGTGTGTGTGTGTGTGTGTGCGCGTGCGCGTGCGTGTGTGCGCGTGCGTGTGTGCGCGTGCGTGTGTGTGTGTAGGGTTCTTCTGCCTATGGATGCCCTGCAGAAATCATAAAAGCCTGTCAGTCCTGTAGGGATTAGCATCAGCCTTTTGGTGAAACATGGTCTCTATGCTAAATAACCCATTAAGGTGGTATCATCTGCATTTGGTCAAGGTGTTGAAGGATGCTACACATGCCAATGAAAATATTTTCAGTTTTTTATCCCTAATTGTATCCAACATAGACGAAAAAAGCAGTCACCCCTGATTTTCAAATATTTCATTACAAGTTTACGTCCATTGAATGTAATGTTTTATTTTTGAGTCTGGCCATTTTAACATTGCAGTAGGTTATGGTTGTGCACATAACACCTCACTCCTCATTTACCACGACCTGAAGCATTTGACTCTTACACTTGACATGTACATTAACATTTCAGTCTGATGCTGCCGCGTAGAGTGATGAGCGAGCAGGTACAGTGGAGGTTCAGTGTCAGGCTCAAGGACGCTTTGACACGGCACAAGGCTGCTGCTGGGACACATCAGCACTAGAGGTGATTAAATCATCCTTATAATAGGCAAGTGCATCTTAAAGGAAAAAAATCTTTAAGAAACTGAATTGTTCTAAACTTTATGAGCATTTATTTGTCTGTCAGAGAGGATTTATACCATAGACTGTATAGTAAGATGGACAGAAAGAAAAAAATCCTGGTAGTAAAGCCAAAATATTTAGAGCTCTCTCTGCTGACTGGCTGCAGTATAGGTCATAAACCCCACCTCCTCAAAAAAGTTTTTGTTTTCTAACACGTATTTGTTAGGATAGTTATTATCATACTGATATTAGTGCTTGGCGATATATCGTGAAGCTCTATTCGATTGATATTTAATTAATGCTTGATATGGAAAAGGGAACATTTTATTTTTTAAACTACTTCAAAGTTTTCTCGTGATATTTCGTTGCTCCGCGAGATTTCCGCGGCAGCGCTTGTTGCGCAGAGATGGAAGGGCGGAGGAGACTCCACTCCTGCCGCTGAGTAGCCTAGCTCTTATAAGCGACCAACACGGAGGAGAAAGAGAAAGATGCGAGCGAGGCCGAATTACTTCGAAAAAAGGGGCACATAACGCAGGGCTCGACATTATAACTGGCCCGCTGGCCTGGATGATTGATTGACAGAGTCCGGGCCAGCTGATTGCACGTTCAGCTGGCTGCTTCACTGCTGTCACTTCCGCTCTCTACACTCGAATTGTACACTCGCACACAGATTTTAGCGCAGGTTTTCTCTACTAAAACACACGTTTGGTTAAAACGGTTTTAAAACCATCAGATCCCGACAAAAGTCGAGCTAAAATCAGCATTCAAGGAAAAAAAAATCACCGGAAGAGTCGACAGTGACAGCAGGGCATGACGAAAACAGAAGGGAGAAAAGTTTCAGCCACAGTGGCAGACAGCTGGAGGAGCTGGAACACGTTAAAGTTAAAGACTAGATCCTGGTAAAAATAAAAGTTATTCACAAAGCATCTTAGCCCTTAAGAGAGCTCCTAAAATAAAGATCTAAGGATGAAGAGTTTCTCACAGAGAAGAAAGAAGGAGAGATTTCAGCTCTATCGCAGCCTCATATTAATATCAGATTAAGTAGACTCTTACAGTTACCAGCATGGTGAATAAACATGAGCACATAAATATAATAAAAATACACAATATTTTTATAATCAGAGCTCAATTAAGGAAATAAAAGTTGTAGTTGACTTTTGCATCAGAATAGTTCAAGAGTAAATTGGTTATTTTTCGAATCAAAAGTAATGTTCCTGGGCCAGTGATATTTTTTTTTTATACAGTGGAGATTCAGTTTTATAGGCTACATTTAGAAAACTTTAATATGAAAAATATCGAGTCATATCGAATAACGACATCAGGCAAAAAAATATTGTGATATCAAATTTAGGCCATATCGCCCAGCACTAGCTGATATATGTCCACGTCTTCATTTAGCTGAGTAGTTTTAAAAATATATTTATTTGATATAAACACTAGTGGACACATCACAAAGGACAGCTCTTAACAGGATCAGCTAGAGGAGGAAAGACGAAAAAACGTTACAAAAAACTAACAACACAGTCATTGAACTTAACTCTGAGTGTCTGCTCCACTTCGACTCAGGAATCTGTACTGCTGTGGACTTCTGCTAGTAGTGACACAGCTTCCACCATCAAGCTCTCCTTTGCGCAAGTCTTGGCTCCAAATTATGCCACCAACGCAATATGTCTGTACTTGGCTCCACTTTTGTACAACGGGAGGAGGCGAAGATGTGTTGTCCATATTGATATACAGTCAATGATTCATTCCAATCAGATTGTTGTCTGTTAGCCATAGCCATGTGCTGGTTATCTTAGATTATCATAAAGCACAGTGAAGCAGCAATCCTGGTTCAGATCAAGGGTAGGAACATTAAAACTTTTTAAGCTTTCTCTATAAAATCAAAGAGTAAAAATGACAAATATCGGTTTCATTTGGAGTTACATGGTGGACTTTATCTTGACAGGATGCATTGACATCATGCATCCTTGTTACTAAAATTAAGTTGCTAGGAAACCAGCTCATCATCACCTTACACACTAATACAAATACACTGTTGGTTTTTACAGATGTTGCAATAGGTTAATAAGTGAGCTTTGTGGCACTGTTTATGCTTTCAGTTGTGCTTCCATGTGTGCTAAGCTAGCATCTCCTCCTTATAGTGTTACATATTTCCACATATTGATTTACCATACAGCTAAGCTATCACCCTGCTCTAGTGCTCAGCCAACCAAACATCATGATGTGAATGTGAAATTCTTTGTGTCAAACGAAGTTCAGCGACTGCATTTTGTCACCATAAAAAAACGAGAGCTACAGTAGACATGAAAGCTACCTCCTGAGAGACACAAAAAGAGGATTTTACTTGGGATTTGTTTTTGTGTGTGTGTGTGTGTGTGTGTGTGTTTCACCCCAACAGAGGAGCTGTAGTTCAAAGAGGTAGACTAGTGGAAAGTATGTCACTTGTACCACGCCAGGATAAGGTATTACTAGATTTAAATCCTTCAGCACTGATCAAAAACAGAACTTGCTACAGACACAGAGATACTGGTACACAAAGCCTCTCATACACACACACACACACACACACACACACACACACACACACACACACACACACACACACACACACACAGAAACACAAACTCATGCTTTCATGACAATAACTTGAACAATAACACCAACAACGGTGACCTTTGTGTCTCAGCTCACAGGCCAGATGACAGTCAGCGGTAGATCGCTCCGTGTGGCGAGGGATACTGTTATACTGTAGTCATTCTCTTTTATCACGCTGTTATTCTCTATTTTTATTTTTGTCCTTTTTTTTTTTACAACTGCAGTGTTATCAATAATGCATCTGCAAACAAGACCAGAACATTGATTTGATTTTCCAACTATATTGGTCTTACAAATATTGCTGTTAAACTCTAGTTGCAGCGTGGTTATTTACAATAAGTTAGTCCTTGAACTTGTGTAATGTAGTTTTATTTTCCATTCTACATTTCTATTTTTTTTTACCAACACTGCTTTTAACATTTCAGATCAGTTCATAGTTTAATCTTACCCGCAGAGACAGTTGTGCAGGGGCTCTGGGATGATGGAAGTCTTTGGAGAGAATGTTGCTCCTGCCCCAGATGTTTAATAACTAAAGATTTGGATTAACTTTTTCAAATCAAAATATGACCGTTAAATCTGCGATCGGAGTTTGGGAGCTTTTAGAGGCTTTTCCAAATCTTACATTCTAATAGTTCTGTAACATTTTTGTAGTGCAAGCTTTAGAAACACGTGTGAAAAATCACTGGGTGTTGTGTGTGTGTCCACCTATAGTGGTTTCTCCCACCAGTGTTTTCACACATGCAAGGTTTTCTGTATCTGTGACTGTGTGTGTTGGACTGTGTGAGTGTGTTTCTGAGTTCATTTGCTCATGCTTGTTTACTCACATGCCTCAATATGTCTCATAATCCTGGAGACTGGCACACATCATAGTGTTGGAAGCTGGGGAATTCAGAGCTGTTCTGCCACATTCATCCGTCTAAAGAAACAGACAGAGAGAACTTATGTGGCTGTGTTTAGCATATCACGCAAAATAAAGAGAGATTTTGAGTGTGCACAGGGAAAGGCTGCCTCTTTGAATGTGGAATCTGCTGTGGAGGAGATTCAAAGGGGCAATTTTACACCAGCTTATGAGCAAGGGAGAGTAAAGAAGGATGCACACACTGCCTAGAGACCGCCAGATGTTACACAAGGGAATCCATCCACAGCTAGATTGACCAAGGGTAGTATGATTCTAAATTGGCTCTGAAAAAAGTGGGTCCTCATATAAGAAACAGATGACAGAAACATTTGGAGAACAGAGTATTTCATGAAAAATAGTTGCCAGTTGAAATCGTCACCTCTGTGCAGGAGGTAACATCATCAGCTGGACAAGTTTTTAGTTTGTAGAATATTTAAAAAATAGATAACAGATTTCACTCTGCTGCGGCTTTGGCTCAGTTGGTAGAGAAATGTGAAAAAGTACAAAAGTCAGAAAAAAGGGTTAGAATTGTGTGAGCCAGTATTAAGTATTAATGGCTCAGTTGGTAGAGTCAGTCGTCTCTCAATCAGAAGGTCGAGGGTTCAAACCCTAGCTCCTGTGGCCACATGTCTGATGTGTCCTTGGGCACAAATTCAGATTTAATATTTCTTAATATGACACCTTTATAAACATTTTTGCAATAACGTGTACTGTTGACTAATGCAGAGGCATGCAACACAATTCGATATTTTATTAATTTTGTTTGAAAACCGGTCCATATTTTGATAACATATTGTTCAATAAGTATTTGACTTTAACTCATTAGAGTACATATTTTAACAGCAACTGCCTTTACCTTAATTGTTTCACATCCAAATAGAATTACATCTGTAAATTATTTTTAAAAATATTTCAACAAAGCACAGCAGGTAATTCTAGTTAGACTGTCATATTTACACATTACAAGATCCACATAGAATAATACAGAAATCATGTATTTATCAAAATGTATTGACAGGTATTTAAAAGATAAATGGCAATATCGTCTGCATAGAGTGGTTACAGCTGGTTCCTTACATAACATAAATACAAAATAATAATGCCTGGTCACGTAGGGAAACAGCAGGATGGCAGAGCAGCCTAGAAGCATGTACCAGTTAATATCTTGTGTCATATGTCCTTTACAAAAGCTACCTGGCTTTCATTTGCTGTCAGTACCCAGAAACCCCCTGGGGAACAATGTCAAAGTGAGGTTAAAGTTAAAAACAAAAATAAAGTTACAAAGAAATGGCCACAACACAAACTGTATATCTAACATGTTTACCCCAGACAATATAAAGGGTGTTCTTTTTTTTACTCGCGACAATGTTAAAAAAAAGTGAAAGAAATGAGTTTATACTGTAATTCAGAGATACTGCTTCAGATGGGTAATGCTATAAAGACAAATCAAAACAAACCCCAGTATGAGACTGCTGTTTGTTCAAACCTTGTTATCCATCTCCAGAGATGCTTTGATTTCATGGCAGATGGGAGAGGTGAGAGGCAACAGCATAGTGCACACTGATCATTACATTGGGCAAACTGTGTGTGTGTGTGTGTGTGTGTGTGTATCTTGGAGATTGCAGCAACTGCTAGTCATTCAATGTGTTAGCTATGGCAGGTGGCTGGCAGCGAAGCATGCTCCGTGTTAAATCCAGCTCCTGCTGCGTTTATTGATCTTTTATCTTTTAAGAAGTAACAGAAAGCCCCTTTGTTTTTGCATGTATAAACGCTGATGTGACTGAAGACTGTAGACTTAATGTGGACACTGATTGTGATTGATCGGTGTATGTACAGTGAGTGCATATCCATGTGGAAAAGTTTCTTCCATTTGTTCTTTAACTTTAAATTATAAAATATCTTTGCAGATAGTCCAAGACTGTTGACCCTCAACAGGAGCTGTCGCCATATAAATACAACCAACATTCTTCTCAGCTTGTTCTATGGTGCATGTTGTTTCCTCTGCTTTACTGTATTGTAATTACTTGCCTCTCCACCAAATAAAAAGCCAAGCTAGGGCCGTTCGTCTGATACTCATATTCAAACTAATAAGTTCCCATAAGTCCTTGGGATTCAAAAGCTTTCCTCACATTATGTGTGCTTTCGGTCCTTCTTTTACTCCCCTCCCCATCTTCCATCAGCTGGGAAAAAAAGAGAAAAAAAAAGAAAGAAGAAAACCGGAATGGAAATTCTCCCAGGCGCAGCCACCTCCTCAGATGCAACAGTGAGCTAACCAAGGGGATCTTTGAGGAAGCAAAGGGACTTTTAATGAACAGGCCCTTTATTGATCTGTGGACAAAACAGTCGTTAATTATGTGCGGGTGGGCATTTAATTGAGGGAGTGAAACAAGGTCCCTGCTTGCTAAGCTAATGCCTGGGCCAGAATGAGGAGAATTTGATTGAGTCCTGTGCCATGGGGCTGAAGGATGACACACCACAGTCACTGAGCCAAACTCTCTGGATCTTCCTTCCTCCCTCTCCCGCTTTTGTCTCTTTTTTTCCCCTCCTTGTCCCTCTCTGCCTCGCTCTCTCTGTCTTTGTCATATAGTAAGTGACACTCGCTGTGTTATTCCTCTCTCCCTTTGTTTCCAAATTAGGAGGAAATGCCCTGAATCTCCTCATTTTCCTCAACTCTGTGAGCTCTTTTGTCATCTGGTCAGTGCAGTCTGTCTCACACATCTTTGATTTTCTGACTTGAATAAATGGCAGCAGTGAGGATGTGTCTAAAGCAGTAGACAATATGGAAGAGGAGCATATTGACTCAAAATGCTGAGTGGTATGTATCCTAACATCCGTATCTGGTGTGTGCGATCTTGTGTCTTTTTAATTTGTAGTTGTTGTCGGTCATCATCAGGCAGGTAACCGACTAATGGCTCTGCTCAGTAAACCTTTTAATGTGCCACCTTCCATCCCTCCCTACCTATATATTGTTTCTGTGGTCTGTTGGACACTTATAGTGTCTAAAACTGCAGTTGTTTTTAATAAATTATTCCAAGTTTTATTAATTCATTCGTCATTTTTTCCCTTCTAAGAGTTGAGAATTAAAAGCAAGAGAGTAAGTTAAAGAAGGAACAAAAGATTGGCAATTAATACGACTTAAATATAGTTAAAACATTTTAAAATGTTTTTTTTTTTAGCCTTTTTGCCTTTATAAGATAGGACAGCTGAAGAGACACAGGAGATGTTGGGAGGAGACAGAGTAGGGGATGACATGCAGCAAAGGGCCGTGGTGGAATTCAAAACTCACAGCCACTACGACGAGGAATACTTCCTCTGTACATGACACAACCACAAGGCTATCTGGCGCCCCAAATATAGTGACATTTTAAATAAATTAAAGATACATGTTGGGCCCATGCAACTAAGTGATTGTCAGGGTGTGGCCAAACCTTACTGTTGTTATTAAATATTGACCGGACCAAGAACCATGAATTTCTATGATCATTAGAAACTTCATAAAGTATAAGTATTTAAAAGATGAGAAAACACACAAACATTTCCTCATCATACACAGTACATCAAACGTTAATAAGACAATATAGATGGCATGTGTTTTTCACTAAGTTCAATGAGTCTTAGAGCTCTTTTTGCCCCTCCAAAACACTCACATTATTTTAAATAGGGCCCTTACACTGGGCATTTATTGGGCCATAATGATATACTCACAATAACTGATTGATAACACTAGTTGTGGAAAATAGAAAAATTAGACTTGATTTTATAAAGTATGTTCCATTACGTTATAAAACCCTTCAAATTGGACCACTCTATACAAGAGGTCATTTAGGATTTCTGTGCTGGTCAATCAGAGGAGGAATCAGCCATGAGCCCCTTTGTGGAGTCGACACTGTCAGAATTGAAAACCTCCATCACTCACACACTGCCGCACAGTTCTACAGATGAATGGTGGTGTTTAACCGAAGAACTGCACAAGGTGTAATCCCTACAGGGGATGAGTTGCGTTGCTTGAGCATGAGTGTCTAAGCTCAGCGTGAGTTAGACTCTCATTAAAAGAGGCTTATTTATCTCTACACCTCCTAAAGAATCAAGGCTGGCGTCTTCAAGTCTTTGGGCTGGCAGCAATTACCATACCTATCAAGTAGCTTTTATAACGCCTGTTCTGTGTCATAAGAAAGATGTGCCAAGCTATTACTCAAGCTGCCGGCGCTTTTTCACAAGGTGTAAGCGCTGAATGTGTTCTCAAAATGGATTTATGTAGAGGGATCAGTTTCTGTGCCTGGGAAAAAATAAAAAATAAAACACATCCAGTTTAGAAGTAAAAAAAATAGAGCGTTGCTATCTTTGCTTTTCTGGAGAGAAGGGAATAACAGCTTGTAGTTGTAAGTTGTTGAAGCCTCCTGTGTTTGGCATTTTAACAGCAGCCAGGCCTTGTGCTTGTCAAAACCAAGTTTTGAATGTGATATATTAACCATTTAAAAGGCCTTCAGTGATACTGGAAAATAAGTTATATTTAACAGATTGGCAGAATGAGAGGAATGTTTTGGTTTTTATTGTCACTCCATAGGATGAATGTGACAGATCAAAATGTACGAACAATATGCGGTATTTTCCAAAACTAATACAAAAAGTGTGAAAAATAAACACTAAGATACACTCGTTCATGATATAGCTCAAATCTCTGATGACAACGTCACATGACGACTATACTGAATAATAGTCTTGGGTAGGTAACAGTGGAGACACCAGATGGAGAAAGCCTGGTTTTTAAAAGTGGTGAACTACTTAAGCCCTTCCCCCTGAAGACAAGAAATGCACTGCATCCTACTGGTGCAGAACTAATACACAAGAGAATAGAGGAGAAGATTACGATATATAGTATTCATCACTTTTAATTTCTCACTCATTCAACTACTTTTCTCTAAAATGATTTCATAGCTACTCCACTAGTTTAGCTTGCGGAAGACTGTTCTCTTTCGAACACATTTCAAGCTGCATGTCAGGTAAGCAGGTGTCTGAAATGTTTTAACCAGCTTCTTTTGCTAAATAAAAACTCAGCTGTGCTGGTCTGAGCTCAGTGCTAGCCAACTTCATCCAGCCATTGTCTTTCCTTCCTCATGATTATAGCTTGGGACAAGTGTTGAAAAAGCACATTGTATCACTTATTCTCAAACGAAAAGTTTAACTCCACGCTGAGAGTGCTTGTAGGAGGCTTCATAAATAACTCAGAGCATACATGTAGGGGTATTTTTAGTGCTCGTTTAAATTTCATCTCAATTCCTGGGTGTGAAAATATGAATGCTTGATAAACATGAGCACTGCTCCTACAGTATATGATGAAACACAAAGCAACTCTTTTTGGCCCAGGCTGTCCTGTGTAAATTTAGCAAAGAAAGATATAAATGTATTTATTACCCTTAGTTGAGCTATACCTCTTTAATAATGCAAACAGAGCTGCAAATGTTCACCTAGTGTCCGCGTGTGGCTGCAGAAAGTTCCTCTGCTGATAGTTTTGTGTGACTAGCCGTAATATTCCACTGCTGCTTGGAGGGCTATTACTGTCAGAGTAAGCCAGCAGGGTGTCATTATACGGCCAGCAGCTGTAACTATTTGTTTTTTCCTACGTTAACTCAGCCTTACAGCTGTGTTTGTGGCTGTGTATGAGCATGAAGAGGAATGTGCCCATGCTTGCACGATTAGATTTGTATGTGTGTGTGTGTGTGTGTGTGTGTGTGTGTGTGTGTGTTTGTGTGTGTGTTCATGCATGTGCTTGTCTTGTATGTATGAAGTGGGCTGTTTGTATGTGTATGTGTTTGAACTCTACAATGCTTTTTTTCTCCAGGGGTCTATAACCTCACATTGCTCTATGATAAATGTGTAGTACTGCGTAGCATGTGTGGCCTTAGAATGAAATGGTCGGCTGGGCCCTGCGGGAGCAGTGCATACTGTTTTCAGACACATCATTACTGCTATGGATCTATTGATTGTTTTCTGGTGTGTGCTCCCTTTTTTCTTTTCTTTTGGTGGTGTTTTTCTTTTCAATTAGCTGCACTTTCACACAGATTAAACACATGACAAGTGCTAATTCACTCACCAGACTAATGTACAGCTTGAAGAATTGTCATTTGGGACTCTCCCCCAGCAGAAAAAAACAATGCAAATGATCAATCAGATGCTTAGAATGACTGCATGTGATTCCTGTACCTAATAGGCTACTGTTAGCAGGTGTGCGTAAACATAATATCCAAACAAAAGTCTTCATTGGTTGTTTGTTTGAATGAAAAATGTTTCATAGTATTGGTGACATGAATAAATAAACAAAGAAAGACGGGTATTTTCATCCTTTCTCTTACCAGCAAACTATGATGATCTTTATTCAACATGAAGCTAAATTTGGTCAAATAAGTTTTTAAGACGTTTTCTAGAGGAGTACCCATCAAATCACATGTTCTCAAGTTTGACCACTGGCCAACCTGCCATATTCAATAAATTGGAAGCAATAATAGGCTTGTTGGTAACACTTCAGACAAATGGGGGGTTTCTCACGATTCCATTTGATTTCAATTTTTGTGGTCACGCTTCTGGATTCATGGATCCATGGATCCATGGATTCAAAGTCTATTTATGAATTAGTACATACTTCAGGTTCTACTCCAGTCATCTGTGAGACTGGCTGAATTTCTTGCTGCTCTATTTGGAATTCTACTGAGTTAAAGAACTAGCCTTAGCACTTATCAGGGAGTGACTGATAAGCCCAAAAAAAGGTTATGAATCGATTTTAAATCTTAGAGGACAAGAATCTCATCTTTTAAATAAATTGATTTTTTCTTTTTATTTGCATAATTAGTGGGTGGCTGATTAGATTGACAGGTGGGTGCATTGTAACTGTTTGCCAAGAGGCTAAAAACCCAAACTCTATTCCACATCATTGACTGTCACTAAATTGTCCAACAGTTAGTTTGAGTCAACATTTCCAATCTGGTGAGCACCATCACCACCATGGGGACCTTCTAACCTCATTTCAGATACTAATGGGTGACATCACTGAGACAACGTCCATGGTTTATACAGTCTATGGTGAAAATCTGTGAAACATGAAGTCAGTAAAACTAGTATTTACATTATTTTCTTTTTTAATGTATATTATCTGTTCTTTTATCAGTTATCTTTCCTAATAATAATCAGCATTAATGAATCACAGCAGTTATATAAAGTGTAACACTGATCTATCTCTATCAGAATGATTAAGGTATATCCATACACTCTCATGTACTCGTCTGTCTGTCACTCACCACTAGGTAGAGTAAGGTGTGTGTATGTGTGCTAATTCTGAGGTTATGCAGCCTGATTCTCACAGCCTTGGAAAGGAGAGTCAACCCACACACTCTCCGACATTTTGACTGAACACCTTCAAGGCCCTACTGTCTCCAGCGCTGTAACTGGAACAGATCAATCATTGTATGTTTCTCAAGACTGCAAGTGTCTCTGCCATTTTATTTTTTATTTTTTACAAATAATTCAGATGAACATGTTCCTAGGTATAGGTCTTTTTTGCTTATATTTAATGGATAGGCAAGTCTAATTTGAATGTTTTAATGGGCTTTAAAATGTGTGGTCAGGGTTATGTGTAGCTTCTTTCCATATAGACACCTTGAGCAAGAATATGTGACTTACTTTTCAATGATGCAGACCTGCTTCACTTCTTTATGCAAAACCTTCCAATCCGACCCCCCCCCCCCCCCCCAAAAAAAAAAAAAAAAAAAAAAGATAAATAAATAAATAAACTCTGCAACCTTACCAGAGGTTTTCAATTTCCAGTGTTGCTCTCTGCTAACAATCTTGGCCCACCAGGATTTATAAGGCCATTACCATTCACAGGAACAACGAGAAACAATGCAGCGCACATGTCCCGTAAGACCAACAAAAAATGCATGGTCTTGTCTCCTTGCGTTAAATCAACATCACGCTCTGTTTAGAAATAATTTCTCCTGAAGCTTTGCTCCCACTGTTTGCATCTTTTGCCGTGTGTGAAATGTGTTTTCCTGAAGAAGGATCAGACGAGTCCTAATGCTTTATTTCGGCACAGCGGCACGGCAAACTTCGAGGACACTGATTGCTTGTGTCCTCCACTCTAATGGTCTTGTTAATTCTCCAATGAGGCTGATTGCCACATTCAGATGTGCGGAGGGGGTTAGAGAGGAAAACTGTTAACGGTGCAGTGACGGGGTCCTGCGGCAGTCTGCCATTAATTCAGCAGCAGAGTCCTTCCACCTCTTGTGTTTCCCTCTCACCCTCTATCCCTCTCTCTCTCTCCCTCCTTCTGTCCCTCACCCGCTTCACATAGCGCTTTAGGAATTAAATTAGAGCTTGCGAAATCTTCAGACATGCTTATTACCGGGCTGGCATTGTTGTAATGTGTCTGACCTTGACCTGTTAAGGATTAATCCAAGCAGACAGGGCTGAGCAGGCTCCTTGGCTGATTCCCATGCAGAGCACAGGCACCAGTTGTGTTTACCAATCTGAGATGGAAGAGGAGAACAAACAAGAAGTACCAGCTCCTCACTCAGGGAGAGCAGTCAGGACTGGACTCACTTTGTCACATCAGAAAGTGGGAAGGGAGAGAGGTGACAGTGAATCAGTGGGTGTATGTGTGTGTTTAAGCGATGGGGAGACTCTGTTCAAAATCCCAGACAACAAGTCCGTGCTGGACACACTTGTGAGGGTGAGGGTTTTTAATTTGAGCCCTCCTTAGGAAGCCCATGTGGTCCATGTAATGTATGCATCTGTCGATAGCTCATGGGGCCAAGTGGGAGCCAAATCTGGCTCAAAGTGGAGGTCATGTTCCCTCCATCCTTTTGGCATATATGTGTTTTTTTCCTATTGGGCAAAGAGATATGCTACCAAAAGTATTAACCGTGATAATGTACGTGTAGTTCCTGTGAAATGCGAAGGTGCTCTGCCCTTCGTTCATTATGGCGTTTGTTCAGTGATTATTTGTATAAGCGTGAGCAAACACGAGGCAAACTGATGCCAAACGTCACAGCATTACAGCCAAAGCTTTATTTACATGAGAAGAACTGTTAAAATGAATTAAAAAAAATATAAAATAAATACCCTACATACAGAAAAGTACGAACAAACTCAACAGAAATACAAAGAGAACAATAACAGTTACAAGCTATAGTACATTAAAACAATGTAAAACTGGGTGACAGATTAACTCAGGTGGTAGAACCAGAGGCTTCAGTTAGCAGCAGCTGCAGGTTCCACTTCTGGTCTCAGCCGTTCGATGCATTCTGCTCTCTCCCGTCTCTCTTCCGCTGTGCATAAAAAGGCAAAAAGGCCAATATGACAATCTTTTAAAAAAAAATAACAATCTAAATTACTATGACACAAGAAAGCAAGATTATACATTAATACATCAATCCCCCATATTAAAAAACTGAGGAGAAAAAAATCATGGGTAACACAACATAAATATAAAACTAGATCAACACAATATAGGGAAAAAATATGATGCAACCATTTTTTTTACACACATTATAATATGTTTGGCAAGTAGTAATTTTTGCATGAACATTTTTACATATTTTAAAAAACCTTTAAAATCACAATGATGTGATGTTTGTTGTGTTCTCTATCAAAGACTTTGTGGTAGAACAAATATTATGTTGAATGGAAGCAAACTTTCAGCCAACACCTTCCCTCCGCTATGCTCATAACATAATCAATGATATTCTACTGCCTACTCTTTACTTTGCACGCAAACTATTCACTCTCCTGTTCTTTAAGGGAGCTAAACGTCTCTTAAAACAGGGAGGCCTGATGGTCAGTTAAACAGTACAGGGCACTAAAATGGTTTTGAGCTGGCCGTGAGATGCAGAGGGGGACATTTGTACAGTACCAATATGCCTGAAGCAAACAAAGCTTTGTGACTGTGTATAAGCGTATTGATAGCAAGGTCACTTCATCCATGGAACACGATGAAATATGAGATAAGTTGACAGGCTTGGAAAGGTATTCAGATAGAGAATACCTCAGAAGAGATCAGATCATTGGGAAGAGAGAAAGATAAAGTGAGACAAATGAGTTTTATAAGCTGCTCACTACATCTAAAAGACGATAAAAGTATAATTATGAAGTGATGAACAAACGAGGTTTTAGCTAGATTTAAAGAGCTTAAATGCTATGATAAAGATTCAGAATCCGGTATGTTGTTGGATACATGTTTGACCTTATTGCCTTTGACATTTAAAGTATGCTGATTAGACCAATGATGAATTTTAATGCTTAAACATACACAACACACACAAACATACTGGAGGTAATTGCAGGGGTTGAGGAAGCAGAGTGATGTGTTCCACTGTCTTTGTTCAGACTGGAGCAGCAGCAGAGTTGTGAAGTCGTCTGAAGGCTTTTATAGAGACCTGGGAATAACCCGCTACAGAAGTCTAAACTATAAAAACATGGATTATTGTATCTGAATCTTCTTTGGACATGAAATCTAAAATTCTTACTTCATCTTGAGGCTGTAAATGGTCTGTTTTTGTTCTTGTCTCGATGTAACTGTTCTAAATCCATCTCTGTAACCGTTTAGAAGAACATCCACTTTCAATCTTTTGTCTTTGGCACAGACAAAAACATTTCTTTTCTTTTTTTATCCTTGTACAAGTACATGGAAGTCCGCCAGCCCTAGTCAGAGATTTGACTAATTCAATGCTGGGTTGTTTTCAGTTACAGCATCAAATGTCATAAGTAATGCTGTTGAATGGCATGAATCAAGGGAAAGTGATCACGTTCTTCACTTTTGATTCAAATGTAAAACACATAGGCTACAGTTTTTTCCCCATCTAGTTGAAAGAGCTTTTTTTTAACAGCAGATCCAGCCATATATAGAAAATATTCCAAATAACAAAATATTCCAAAGTCTGCTGGTACTCGCGGCTGTTCTTCCATCATCAGGGGAGGGTGAAAACTGCAGGAGGGAATCACAGATCACACGTTCAACCACTGCTCAACTGCATCAAATGCACAAACCACCCTTAACAAATCTGTAAATGTTGTTAACCAGATTTGTACATATTTTCCAACACAGTTGCCATTTGTGTCCATCTCCCAGCTTTAAGATTTGACCAACTCCCTTTGCTTCTTTGTCCTTGAAGCATCACATTTTTCTGTCTACAAATGTAGATTGAAACCTTCCATTCCACGTCTGTTTGCCTTTGTTGGCCCTTGTCCTTGTCACATCACCTTCATTGTCATCATAATCATCACTACCCTTCAAATGCTGCTTCAAACTCAAATGTCCTCACCTGCTACATTTCGGGTATCCCTGCAGCCTATTCCCTCTCTCGTTCAACTTCCTTCACTGCCATGCACTGGGAACACATCATGCAGTTTAAAAAGCTGCTGAAAAGACAACTAAGGGAGAGAGGAAACTACTTTAACTTAACACTACTATGTGATTAACCAATGCAATTACATGCAGACAAACTATAAACTTGAACACCTAATTGTTTTCTGCAGCACTCATTTAAGTGTGCACACAGGGTACATGCTGTTTTTCTGTGCAGGATTGAAATGCAGAAAAAAACCTATCCTGGTTTTGGAGCCACACATACCATTTATAAAAAGAATATATGATGTGAAATATATGATTCCACAGTGAGTCGGGTTTCCTCGTAATTAGATTGTGCTTGCTATGAGGCACCCTGATCACTAAAACAAACTGCAGAGGGAATTATTTGGCAAGGTGATGCTTTTCAAGAGAGGACCATACATACACTCTGTTTCTATGTAGGTCATTAGTTCTCAAAATCCTCCACTCTCAGTGCTGCTAATCGGTTGACTAAATTTAGTAATCCTTTTGGCAGTACGGGCTGAGACTCCCTGAGTTTGACTTCTGAGGAGTCTGCAGAAATGTTGTCTTGCAGGTTTAGCTATTTTCAATATCTTCAAGGCAGAATGATTTTTTTAATATTACTTCTGTTGTTTTGTGTGTCAATGAGGCATAATTGGACCAATTGTTTCATGGCAAGTTGGACTCATTTGACTCTTTATGAATGCAGTTTCAGAGCACCGTTGACAACATAATTACCTCAACAGTAATTCAACATTTCAAGCAAAATAACAAATGAAAAATAAATAAGGCTCTTTAGCTGACATAGTTAGTTAGGATAAATAGTGGAAATTAATGGAGCAAATATGAATACAGTCTGCACTTTATGCAATTAGTATTCATATTATTCTTTGTTAAACCTGAGGGGTATGTATGGGCCTACAGGTAGTGGGTGTCTATTTGATGAATCATGAGGATATGTTTTTTTTTTACATTATGGAAAACCTTATAAAGTAGCTTTGTGCAAAAATGATGTTTTGACCTTAATTAAAATGTACATGGCGCCAACCAAATGAGATGGCCATCAACAGCAACAGATTATACATTTTAACAGCTAACTGTTAAAAAAAGGTGTTTTTGTAAGTTTTAATTCTGGAAATCAACAATATACACATATATTATATGTATATATATATATATATACATATATACGTTATGATGGCCTACCTAACATTGTATAGGTGCCCAACTTGTCAGGTCAAGGCCAAAACAGCCCTGTGGCAACATGGACTCCACTAGACCTCTGAAGGTGTGCTCTGGAGTCTGACATAAAGACATTAGCAGCAGATCCTGTAAGTCCTGTAAAGTTGTGAGGTGGGGCCTCCATGGGGACTCTGACCTGGTTGTCCATGTTTAATTAGATTGAGACCCTGGGAATTTGGAGGCCACGTAAAAACCTTGAACTTGTTGTGTTCTAGGCCACCCTCTTCAATTGTTCCATAGTCCAGGTCTGATGCACATGTGCCTTTAAGTAGGCAGTGGACAAGGACATGCACAACAGGGCATGCACAACAAACTTTATTGTGGTCTGACTCCTTTCTATCAGAACCAGCTTTACATTTGAACCATATGAAAACCCTGCCTTTGTTCCCCCACACACATCAAAGAGCATTGGCTTCCCATGACCCTGACCCTGGATAAATGGTTTTCTTTCCTTGGACCACTTTGGGAAGGCACTGACCATTGCAGACCGGGAACACCTTTGTAATTGATCATCAGTGGTAATAATGGCTGGTCAGTGTTTGTCTGTATAATGTTGAGTAACTGTGCATACACTTGACATACTTTACATGTTTTAATTGGATCCTCATTACTTGGAGTACAATTATGCTGATGACAATTTGCATGGTATCTCCAAGACACCCATACAAGTACTTCATGTGAGTGAAATGAAATGTTGATTTTCAAAAACCAGGAAGCAGAGTCTTCTGCTGACAACTGTCCTTGTCTTTAAGTCTCCATCCTCCTCTCAGACACTCTGATGCAGTGTTTACCCCGGCTCCAATTAGTGCAGCATATTCTCTGCATTTCTAGCCTTAATTTCTACCACAGAAATATAGGAAATAAACCTAGAAAACAGAGTTATCTCCATTTCCAAAGCAGCTAGCCAACTTGGGTCACTGGCCCTTCATTTGGACTCTTGATTGCCCCTATAGCCCCTATTAGCCCCAAAAAGACTCTTCCTCTTCCATACATCTACCACCCCCCCTCCTTTAATTCCCTTTTTTTTATCTCAATTTCTGCAATAACTTATTCTCCCTTTGTTACTGTTTCTCTGGTAATTTTGACCACATTTCCCTCTCTGTATCTCTCTCTCTGTCTCACTCCCTCTCTCCTCGCCTTTTGTCTCTATTCCTCCTTTCTTCCCTAAGCAATGCTTTGTGATTGGCAGGCGAAGCTTGACTGCGGTAGAGTTAATAGAGAATAGAGAGGAATACCTGGAGGATTTACAGCTGAGTGGAGACACACAAATAAGATAATGACTTGGGAATAACAATTTTCGCCGTGCCATTTGGGAAGGCACTGGAGAGGGGGAAAAGAGATGGAGGGTGGAAAGAGAGGAGGAGGGGAGGCAGACAAAAGGAAGTCTTGAAGACAGAAGGGAAGAGAGAAAAAAGAGGCAGACATAAGAGGAGATTCCAGGGGCGGGAGACTTAACAAGATTTTTCTAAATTGGAGAAAATAGTCTGAATTCCTGTGGGTTTTCTGGAAAGATAAAGCCTTTTTTATTTTAAGACGAGTAGCACTGATGAGCTAAAACGCTTATTTTCCATCCTGGTGCATTTGTTTTGATAGGAGTCTGGTTGATTGCTGACCAAATTCTAATGGGGATACAATAGACATTTTGAATATTAATTCAAACAAAGCTTTTTTTCATCTTGTTTGTGCGCGATGTTTTCACATTTCTTATAAATCTAGCTTAGTAAGCGCAGTTTACATTCCTCACCAGAAACAATGGCTAAGTACGAACATAAAGACATTTTTCCCACAATGGGGAAGCCGCCTGGTGAGGAGAGATAACCCACCAAAAAAATGATAACGACTGAACATCCCTTTAACTCCCAGACAGGAGTGGGTCACCCATCAAAACCATAATCTACAGTCATTTGCTTGTCAGAGTAGTTGGTTGAGTTATAGAGGCTGGCGGCGCTCAGAAGGCCTTCTTAAGGGACCTAATCTCACACTAAAGACAAGGGCTCTCCGTGATATAATTTCCCCCTCCTTTCGCTTCACCGCTCTGTCCTTCCATCATCTCTTTGACATCACTCAACGCTCAACAAAGTAGCTAATGAAGCAGAAGAGGAGAGAATATTTGCCCGTAATTAAGAAAAATGAAAGGAAGTGGAGTTTGAAAGCTTGACACGGATGCACACTATAATTGTCCTCTCCTTGACGTGGGAGTGTGGCGTAGGCTATACTTTTCCAGAGCACTCCTCTTAATTCAAGTCTCATTAGCTTCTCGCTCCATGCAGTTCCAACATCTCTGACTATCTCACAATTTCTCTCTCACTTAATTTCTCCTTTTTCCCCCCTCTTACTGTTCACCTCATGAGTCAAATTGGATTTAATTGCGTTTGTCAAGAAACAGTCTACAGTCTAGGGGTCAGCCATTTTCGTTTGAAAGATTTTATCTTCATTTTAAACATAGACATGTTACAATATGTGGCATCTATTTGCTCAAATGAAAAACAATATTCATAAGTATATATTTGTTAGTGTAAGAGTACCTTATTAGTAATAAAAAAATACATATAAAAAGTTCTCAATATGTAGAGGCTGTGGGTCCTCTTTCAAGTAGCTTGCATTGTTGCACAACCATTTTTCTTTAGTAGCCAAGAAGGAACAGATAAAACACTGGTTTTGATCTGCCTTTATTTTTCATTTGCTTTTGAGGCCGCTATTGGTTCTCCTATATGTTTGGAAAAGGATGCTTTTTAGGGAGCGTTTAACAGTTGGTTGCAATTTTAGGTTAGACTTAACTTATTGTCCCCGAGGGTAAATTAACCTTGGGCTATATGGCAAAAGAAACAACAGTGCAACATGATGTACTGAAGAAATAACAACCAAAGAAACAGCTCAAGAGAGCACACAAAAAATGCAAGGAAAAAAAATCTTAAATGTGCACGATAAACTACCAACACATAAAATACAGTATCAAAAAATCTAAGGCTAAAAATATTGAACACAACTAGGATGCTGATTGACAACCGGTTTCTCTGTGCATTAGAAATGCAGGTTCAGCAGGGGTCAGTTTAGGCTGGTTGATTCAGGTCATTCAGAAGTGTAACTAAAGCTGGCCACACACTGGACAATTTTCAAATCTAAACCAATTTTAAAACTATACTGATGAAATTCTGGCTAAGAAGACAGTTTATGTGAGGCATTATACAATTTGCGGCGAGAGCTGAGGGTGAGTGGTCAGAGCATGCAACATTTGGTTGGTGACACTACCAATTCTGCCCGCTCTCATTGGCTGCTGCGGGTATTCTTGTGGAGGCAGTCTGAACAGGAATTGAAAATATCCAATAATTTTTTTTATTTACAATTTCAGATCAGGGAGGCTCCGACTTGATGGGTAAAATAATCATATTGACACCACACACTAGAGGATTCTTTGGGAAAAAAAATCATATAAGAAAAGCCTAGAAACGGGGCATGCCCCCCTGATCATTATGGGAAGGTAATTTGGCCCAAAATCGTCTTGTGTATGGCCAGCCTAAGGTAAAAGGAAATCAAGCTTCAACTGGTTACTCTTACACTTACAGGCTCTATAAGGTCTGTTTGTATTCCTCGTGCTCTTATGTACTCAAAAACATCCCTTAATTACTGTAAATTGGTAAGCATTCTCCTGATATAACTTTTAATATAATTGGGTTCCGATAGCGATTGATAATTAACTTATTCATTTTCATATTTGATTTATTTATTTGCTCATTTCAGTGTATGGTTTCAACACAATAAAACACAACAAGAAATATTTTCTCATAATACTGAAACACTGTTCATGAGCAAACAGCACACTTGATTTTGATTTACTGGTTTAGTGTTTCAGTGATTTCTTTTTAATCATCAAAAAATTGAACAATGCAATGAGTTTAAAGTTTAAAAGTGAAATATTTACTGCAAAGTACCAGTTCATCCACTTTCTCACAGTGTAGAAAATAACACTTCTGTTGAGCAGCTAGTAGTGTTGAAGATCATTTCTCCAGGCTCCAGGTACCAATGTTTCACTCTGTTCCTTGACAATGCTGGAGGCCAATTATACCTGTGTATATATTTTAAAACCAGTCCCATATAATATATAAAACTAGAATAAGATCAACTGTAATTTAGTGCCAATGCTGGATGAAAGTGCTATAAACTGTAATGGAATAGCCCTGTTTAAACCTAAGGCACTTATTTAGGTGTAGTTTTTTTCTCCTATTAGGAGCCAAGCAGAGAATTAATGAGGCTACGAAAGGCATTTCTTACCTGGCCTTCATCAGAATCCCCATGATGTAACTTAAAGTCATTTTTATGACTTTGTTGGGCTCATCATGCATCATCAACAGAGCTGTAATTTTTATATACCAATGGCCATCAAGTAGGAACAGACATCTTTATATTGATGAAGTTGTCTTACTTGTCTTCTTGGCCAATGATCCAAAGATTTGTGACTTTTAAAGAAAGATGCATTTGAACTATAGTTCTTCTCAAATACAGGACTGTGACCATAACTAAGGCCTCCTCTTATGTTCTAAGTCAGTCGACATTTATCACATTACAAGAATCACCTTGGTTATTGTTTCATGTTTAATTCCAAGTCATAATACAGAACAGCGGTGTTTCTTGTTTTTAAGGGTTTTTAGGGAACGGTTCAGGAGAAAAAAGCTCCCACTGGTGATTTGCTAATTATAGCTATTCAAAGCTAAGCTAATTCCTAAGCTCATTATTATATCCCAGAGGGGATAGTTTGGCTCAGTAAACTGGATTTTTGTAAGTGATGTTAAACAGATGACTAATTCAAGGTTTGGCCTTTAGTGTCTTTTTTCATCGTTAAACATTATTTTACAATCTTAACTAATGTAATTAATGCATTCATTGTCTTAAATATTTATACTGTATATTACACAATAACATATTGCATCTGTTTTATTATCTGTTCATATTTCAACAGAGTGGGAGTCCGTTTTTTTCCTATAGGCTGCAAAGTAATTTTTTGAACATTTCCAGCGAAGCTGTAAAAATAAAGTGAAACACTGCATAAATCTTAATGTGCACATTTTTCTTCCATCAGCTAAAGTAGTTTTAAAAAAACAAATAGAAAAACAGAACAGCCGTGTCTGCATTCTATAAAGTAATGTTCCGTTTGCATCATATTGTATACTCCAGTGAGATGAGGTATTTTTTACTTGCTTATGAACTCCAGGAAGTCAAGCTAACTCTGCTGAATTTACCCCCAACTCCACCAACACACACTCTCACACATATGCACACACACACACACACACACACACACACACACACACACACACACACACACACACACACACACACACACACACAAAGACATACTAGGACAGCCACCCTCAGCCTGCCCGGTCCACTCCTGGCCACATGCCGTGATTCTGATTGACTCCTGATGGACATAATTCTTTTTATGATGGTAATAATAACTTCAATGCTGTTCTAATGATAGTGATCACAATGCTTGGAACTCACTCTCCCAACAGAGTGATGATCGCTGTACAGAAACCTCAGCGGGGAGTGAGTGAGCTCACTTCAAAAGGTATGATTTAGCTCCCAGTGGAGTGCGGGGCATTGCAAGCACAAGTGAGCGGCTGTCATTTTCTTGGTGAACTTCTCCCGTTTGATCCCATAGTTGAGTATTAGCTCTGTTCACTGGTCTGGTACTTGAAGTCCTGAGAGAAAGTCTCCAAAGGTGATTTTTTTTCCTTCTAATACCTTTTCCTCCATATAGTCCATATCCATGTATAGTCCTATCATTCTTCAATATTACCATTATGTCTGTCTAAGCCGTACACAGTTGTGCCAGTTTGGATTAGCGAGAAAATAAAAGTCGCACAGAGCTCATCTGGACATTAATATCGATCAGTACGCCAGTAAGCGCGGCTACTTTGCTCAGCCACAAATTGAACTCTAACACTCCTCCACTCCCCTCTTCCATCCTCGGAACGCATCCTGCACCGGCCAGGTCATTTTCATGCAAAAGATTGCATTTTTATGTCTCAGGGAGAACACAATGGATAGATTGATTAGGCAATATCGTAATGGGGATAGGGTAATGAGCCTGTCAATCATACAGTACAGGGAGTGTCTGAGAGAGAAAATACGCACAGGCAGCAGAATGACTGCGGGTAGAGAGGCAGGCGGGAGAAACAAATGTTTGAAGAAATAATTTTTAAAATAAACTCTTAGGGCAAAAGATAGAGGTTTGACAATAACAACAATTATAACAATAATAGTCTTTGATATTGATGCAGATTTCACAACTGAAGTTATGACGTGCTTTAAAAGTCATGATAATATCAAAACGCAAACCATTATCTTAAGAGTGTTGGCAAAAAACAGTTTGAGTAATATATTTAAGAGAAACAAGACAAAAGAAAACGAACACTGAAGAAAAAAAGATGAAAAACCACCCTTATGTTTTTTTTTTCTCATCATCTCACCATTCAAATCCGATTATGCTACATGTAAATGTAGGGCCCAAATTTAGCTAGACTCACCTCCTATGTAGTCCCCCGGTGATGTAATGAAGGACCAACTTACAATTAATCTGCATTGTCCCTTCAAATTAAAGTTAAAGATCCAGCTATTTCATAAACACCTACGCACTTACTGCTAGTGATGACGATGATGATGATATTTAGGCTGCTGTTGATGATGATGAAGATATATAAAGAAAAAAAGTGCCTTGCCTCTGTGCACTGCCTGGCAGGACCTGTGTCCCATCTGACTTTTAGTCATCCATTATCCATACTACTTTTTCCCATTTGGGGGTATGGAGCCAATCCCAGCTGTCATTGGGCGAGAGGCGGGGTACATCCTGGACTGTTCGCCAGTCAATCACAGGGCTGACATATAGAGACAGACAACCAGCCACACTCACATTCACAGGAGCATGTCTTTGGACTGCAACATGCAAACTCCACACAGATAGGTTCCTGTCCGACTGAGATTCAAACCAAGAACCTCCTTGCTGAGAGGAAACAACACTAACCACTGCACCACTGATTATTGATCCATGGTAATGTACACAAGGATGATTAATATTCATTTAAACTACACATTTAAGCACGGAGCTGGAGATTTTAATACAGAAATTAAGTGCTCTTTAATCCAATAATAAAAAACAAAAGGTCCGCCACTGAAAAGAGCGAACACTTGCATATATTTATACAGGGAAATAAATGACAAGGAGGACATGAATCACTTTTTTTGTTTCATCTTACCCTGCACATTTCTCTGTCTTTGCATATCTCACATGTGAGACCTCAAGGTCACACTGTAAAATGATTCCATAGTACTTGTGTTATCTTTTCTAGCATGCTCTTCTGTTAATGAATTACTTCCACTGCAAACATTCATTCTGAAAAAAATCCCCAAAACACAGCATTTTCTTATGACTGATATAAATGCCCTCCGCAGTGCTGAGCCATTCCTAGTGTGACTGAGTGCATTATAAACCTAAAAGAAAAAGAAACCCTCCCAATGCCATCTCATTTGTTTTGCTGCCGGGCACCGAGAGCAAATTCTCTTGTATCTGCAGCTAAGGCAATTTGTTTTATTTGACTTCCCGCCCTATAAACTGTCAACTTTGGTTCCTCTAACCCAGAAGAGGTTCTCTACAGAAAACAAATGGGCGCCGTAATGACCCTCTCAGGCAGAGTTCAGTTTTGGGGTGTGATCTATGTATTTATCCTAAGATGCTTGCTCTGTTTATCTACGACTAGGTGGATAACTAGCCACTTTTTATTCTCTGTGTGTCTCTTGTGCCTGTCCTTATATTTTCTCATGGATTTCATGTTTTCCTCAGAGGGTTTGGAATTGAGGAACAACTTAAAATATTTATAGAGCTTCATGAAAGTGGTTTCCGAATTCAGGATACTTTTAAAGGTGCTTTTCAGACACACAACTTAAACTGACATAGATTTAACTTTAGCTGTCTCTGTGTTTGTATTTGTGTCTGTGTTTGTCTCTCTCTGTGTGTATTGTGTACCCTGCAGAGAGACTGAAGGGAGAGCGGCAGAGGCATTTCTGTTCATGTTTGTGAAACTATCAAGAAGTGAATGTTCAGCCAGCTATTGATTTTGAAAAAGGCTTTCACTGAGATGATGAGGAGGTGTGTCCTGAAAAGTGGCCATTATGTGGAATCAGTCGCCGTTGGCTGATTCTCAGCGCTCTATATTCATTGCTTCCAGATTTTCCAAAATAGCTTAGCCTGCATCTCCTTGTGATGCTCCCAACTGCATTCAAATTCCCTCTTTCAAAGAACACACCAGGCCCTAAATATTGGTTTCGCAGGTGCATCACACATAATTGTTCCAGCTTTAATCAGAATTAGTTGGATTGTCTTGCTTTTCTCGGTTATTTGGGAGATTTAAAGTGAGATTTGTGTAGAAGTCCTCCATAATCCAGGTTCTTAAATGCTAGAATGATAGGTTGCCACATTGCTTAAGATGAGCAGGTGATTTATTTATATACAACGTTTTTTTTTGTACACAGAGGGGGAAGACATTTTTTTACCTCTTTCTCTCATTATGCTCTATTAAATAGTATCCAGAAATATAAACACGTCTGTAGTCTAGATTAACACAGTTTTAACAGTAACCCTTCCCTCATTCTGACCATTTCATAAGGGATGCTCTGATCAGTTTCCGATCATATAAAGTGAACCGTACTGTATTTTTATCCTGAAATTGACTAATAGTGAAGACATACAATATAGCTGTGGTAACATGTTACATGTCACTGAAATCCCCACACCTTTGTTCAAGGTCAACATAGAATCATCACAGTAGAAAAGGAGCACACTCAACAGTAATACAGTTTTTTAAGGTGCACGACCGCAACAAGTCTAAAGAGAGACAGAAAAGTCTGCACACTAAATGTCCTTCAAAGTATCTTATCTGAGTAGAGCAGCAGCGTGCAGATCAACAACAGACGTGTTTCAGCCCGTTTTTACTGCAGAAATTAACATGTTTATAGCCTGGTATAAAAAAATTACAAAATAGGTCAAATTCGTTTTTGACCTCATGGGCACACACTGTACGGGGGCTGAATTTATTTATAATGAATCCATTTTGATTTTATGAAAGATACATGTTATTCTTAGCAGACATGACTGACGGGTGGGCATGATGTAACTGTTTGTCATGATGCTTAAAACCCGCCTCAGCTCCAGCTCTCAGCCTGTTGTTAGGTTGACTGAAAGTTAGGCTGAGACAGGATTTCCAACATGGCGGCTGCTGCCGATGATCCTCCAGGGCCCCCAGCCGTAACAGATGGCCGACGTCACTCGGGCTGGGTCCGTTAATAATTACACTCTATGGTAGATATGCATAATGTTGTGTCAGATTTAGATTAAAACACTTTATTATAAGAGATTAAGCTGCAAAAGTAACAAAATAGTCCAGCAACACACTGGCAGGAAGTATAAAGATGGCAAAAGAGCCTCTTCCTCTTCTAGAAATGTGTTAAATCAACCATTCCTAAAGGTAATTAGCTTTTTTTTTAAGAATTTGAATACAAAGCCATAGACTGGTGTTTACTCTTCAGTCCTTAAGAGAAAGTCTGCACAGAGGAAGAAAGACAGGTAAACAGCTGTGTGGCTTTTTTTTTTCTTTTAAAAAGAGAACATCGTGAGAAAGCGTGTAATCTAATTAATGAGTGCTCTAAAGTTACTTCCACTGACATTTGTCGAGCCGTAGATGAGAATTTTCAAACAGCTTCGTGTCCTGGCTCTTGACATTTGACATGAAGTTCCCGCTAATTCCTGCGCAGCTACATAATAATTACTGCAGTTATACAACCTGTCCCCCGGCTGGGAGACTTGACCTTTCCGCAAATAACATGTTCATTTCGCTTAATGTGAAAACAGGGATGTCATTTCCTATTGTGTCCTTGGAACACAAGGAAACAGATGTCATCTTGCATGTAACTCATAAACTTTGAACTTCTATGATTGCCAGTGCTCGTTTATGGTTTATTTGTGGGGGGTGGGGGGAAGCAGAGACTGGCAACATGGACGGCAGTAACGTCATTTTATTACAACCTGTATATCCCCATTTTTTCTGGCTGATTTTATTTTTTTATTTTTTATTCTATTGATCCTCCAACACATACAAGACTTGTGTTCCACCATGGGGAGGTATTTTTAGGAGGCTTTCACATGTATATTTCCCACCATAAACAAAAACTAACACGCACACACTTAGCCATGACAGAGTTAAAAAGAAACACACAGCCGGGTAAAGTCCTCTCTGACCACATTCCCAGTCCTAATGGGAATCTTAAGGCTGAGTGGGCCACACAGCTCACATAGTCAGGATGTATGGCCACCTAGAGAACGCATTCTAGCAGGAAAAATGAGCTACGCTGAGAAGAAAAGTATGGCCATAGTATGGAGGGACTGAAGCGAGGAGAGAGAGATTGGTGTTTGGAAAAGAAACTGTATCAGAGAGGTGATAAAAAGGTAAAACTTAAATTGTCTCTTTGCACATATTCTTTTTCACACATGCAGATGTTAATATAGAAAACAAAAGGCTGTTATTGCTCGCATCCTGCATATATTTCTGTTTATTTTTGATGACAATGGCAGATGATTCCTCAGTACACAACACAGAGCCGTGTACATTGTTTGCCTTGTTCTTAACGGCGTACATATTTGCTCCTCGCTTTGAGGTTTGATCATCGACTGTTGTCAGAACGTGCCACAGCCACGGAGCCACATGTAGGGAAAAAAAAAGAAAGACGAGGAAAGTAAAATAAACATGTTACCGCGTCTTCTTGAAAGGTTCATTCCTCTGAATGTATTAAAGGATTAGAGATCGTATGAAACGTGATTATGAACAAAGCAGCTGAGGTGTGATCAGAGTGAGGGAGAGAGGGAAAACACACATTTACAGACACATACACAGGAGACAGAAAAAAAAAGGTGAGGGATAAACAGAAATTATGAGACGGATTAAGAGATTACTCCAGAACATGTTTTCTTTCTTGAATGATTAACAAAAAAGACATAAGTAATACTTGTGTGGTGAAAAAAAATGTATTGTTGGGGCATAAAAAAACAAACACTTTTGCACTTTTGAGGAATTACCCGTTGCATTGTGAGAGAGCTCTGCTTTACAAATATCCACGGGCTAACACTTCAATGTGCTTTCACTGTTGCAGGTTCAGTTCACAGAGCAAGCATTCCTATAAGTGTAAAAACACGATATGCTTGGCAAACCTTAATTAAGCATTGGGTTTTCTCCCCTTTTAATCCGTTTATTTGTTCTTCTTAACATGCACTTGTTGTTCATGCAACACTCGTGTGCAGAACATATGGATGCTTCAATAAGCAGCGACCACAGCTAATCTGAAATGGCTAAATGACCACAAAGATTACCTTAGTTCAGCATTAGAAAAAAACAAAAACGCCTTCCTTAGTTGAGTTCTTTCTGCTCTTTTTTAAAATTCTACTGCCTTTATGCCGTGTGAAAGTTGATCCTTAAAGGCAGGGGCTTATGGTGCTTCATTCTCCAGGGTCGGGGAACTTTCGCACGGATTGTGATGTACATCTCAATTAGTTAGCTTGATGCTACTATATAAAGAAACTATTAACAGGTTAGAGGATTAGCTTTACGATCGCTGTAACTTAATAAGAGATTCCTTTTACCTAACAATGTTAAGCAAGTTAAACATTTTTTGCCAAGTTAAGACATGCTAAGTAAGTTTCTTAGCATTTGTAGCGCTACAGTTGTGTCATTGGCTCAAAACTCAGTTGCCCTTGGGCAGTGATGTAGTGCAGGGTATACGCAGATATACAGATTATACTCACTTATTTTTCAGGCTGTACCCACTTCTAAATCTCATCTGATTCACACCATTGATTGATGACAATATTAAGTAGTAGTTTTTGTTTTCCTAGGATGGTGAAGGGATGACCCTCATTACTCTGTCTCTTATCTGCTAGTACACATGAACTAAATAGACAAAAGTCTTACATGTCACTGTTTATAACAGAGGCCGTTTATCCTCAGCTGGACGGGCCACTTAAATTAGAGTAGAGTATACCCACTTATTTTTTTTAAATGTGTGTTTATTTAACCAGGTAATATACCCATTGTGAACAAAATCTCCTTCACAAGGGTGACCTGACAAAGAGGGCAGCAGCACACGTCATATTAGATATGACATGATACAGACGCCACTGCCTTTGTGTTGAATAAATTCAGTAATATGATCAGCAAAACAAGGAAGCATGCTTTGACACCTGTCACTGTTGACACTGTGGAAGTCAATACTTGGCTACAGTGTACATGCCTATATGGAGATATGGTATATTTCTAGTAGGTTCAGTTTCTACTCTAGCTTCCACCTTAATTTAAAACAATCTTTTGAAGAATAACTTTTTCGTCTTAAATAAGCAAGCAAGGGAGAACTCAGCCCGGCTCGACCATTTATACCTTCCGCCTCTGCTTCAAGGTCCGAAACCCACTCCCATTCTATTTGTCCTGGGCTTTAATTAGTTATTCATAAGTACGTATGTTTTAATATCCTTTTAGATGTATAAGTAGCAATGCTATTAATTCAAGAGTTAAATTAGATACACAAAACTAGATGTGGTTAACAAGTGTTCTCTGATCTGTAATTAAAGTTTCCCTCATTTTCTTTAAGTTATTTTTGTGATTCAACGATTTTAATCATGTCGCTCCATTTCCTCTGCCTCTTACTGCTGTATTCTTAACATTAAAAATCCAACAGTTGAAATATAAAATTCTATCAATACTTGTAACCACGGGACTCAAGTTAATCTATTCAGATCTTAGGCATTATGTTTCTTATGTGAGTGGTGTTACATTACTGATGAAGTTGTATCTGCTCTAACAAGCCATAACCAAAACTTAGCATTCTTTCACTTCCAGCAAGCGCAACAACAGTCGGAGGAGGGATGTAGTGAGATGGAGCAATTACTTTGTGTCTTGCAGTCAGACCTGCAGGGTGCTGGATGTTAGTGGGGCAGGGTGAAGCTCATTGGAGTGGACAGTTCAAGTCTGGATGAGTCTCATAAAACACTTCTTCTGCTGATTCAATCCTGAACTTTGGGCAGGATTACATTTATACACCCAAAGGTGAGAGCTGGATTCACAGACTGTATGATAGTAGGGATGTGGCCACCTATAGTCATGGCCACTCATTGGTTTGTGAACATCTTCAAGCCTCAAGTTGGACATTTTGACCAATGCTGGCGTTTGGAACTGGAAATGACCATATTCATACGATAGGGAAGATAAGCATAAAAACCTAAAGTGAAAATACAAAAATACAAACATTTGACACAAAATTCAAACACCAAATAAATATTCAGAGGCCTCCAACGTGCTTTGATCTGGGATTCAGCTCCATATTCAGTTATAAGGGTTGACTGGTTTACAAAAGAGTACTTCAGTCTGACTTCATTAAAACGTGGGATCCCGCATGTTTGATGGTTTGATCGCATGTCAAATCCTCTGTTCACAGCGAGATTATTGTGAGAGACAATGCTGTTAGCCAGCCTTATCACGTTTTTTTAATTTATTTTTTTGCGGGGCTGATTCATACAGTCTCTAGATCTATATCCTCATCAACAGGTTGCTGTGGTAACACATGTTTAAACAAAATTCAGCCAAACCCTGAATTAAAACCTGATTAATTACCTATTGTCCTCAAAATTATTCCATAACTTACTAAATGAATATCAAACTGTGTTCAATAAGACTCGAACGTATCAATTTCAACATAATAATCATTTTAAAAAACAATGTTTCCCGGGAAAAAAAAAATTGCATTTCTCTTTTTCAATCAGTGTCAATCAGAGTCAACCCTGCTGATCATTTGAAGATGAAAAAGCAGAGTTAAGACACTACACTTTCATACAAGGTCTATGGCTGAACTTTGCTTTTCTACTGTCATAGAGTAGCTTACATATTGTAGGTTCTCAGCCGCTTTCCAAAAAGCCTTCTTCTTTATCATACAGGAACATTTCTCTTCCTCGCTCAGCTGTAAGACTTGGTGTAGATTACCATAAAAAAAAGTAACAACATAGCAAACAATGTCCCCAGTTTGCACACTAACTCTACAATACCTTGTGATTCCTGCAAACACTTCAGTCAATGTATCACGAGCAGGTGAAAAAGCAAACACCTTTCTTTGACAGGGAGGAAATTGGAAAAAAGAGAAAAATTGGATGACATAGTATTCTATGTCTACTATGCCCACATGTCCTTTTTTAAATTATATATTTTGCCTGGAAAAATGAATATCCCTGATCATGCAAATTCTATCCTCTATAACAGCTCCACACAGCCACACAGGTTGCACAGGACAGCAGAGCTCATGGCACGGTCACACACATTTACAGGCAGATGTTATCAGGACTCCATGCCAAGTGCACCTGCGGGTAGTGTGCAAAGTCTGATTCAGTTTTTCTGAAACGCTCACTGTGTGATGCAAATCCCTCATCTCCCTGACTAGCCTCCTGATCCATGATGCATTGAGCTTCCTTTCATGGAAAGAGCAAGGCAAACTGTCATACTTGTTCTGCGAGATACTCAAATAGTTGGCATCACGGCGGTCCATCCAGGTCGCTTAGTTTTTGCATTTGCATGGGCTGGAAGCAGCTCTGAAAGGCTCCAGTGATCTGCACTTGTCCTGAGAGGGTCCTAAGTATAGTCGGCCCGCAGTTAAGGGCAGAGTCGGAGCAGTGTGTTGACAGACACCAGCGCTCTTCCACCATCAGGGGCCCATGTGCACTGACAGCTGTCAACTACCTCCACCATCACCTGTCTTTCACGAGACACACAAAAAGTCGAGGAGGAGCAAGCTTTTGGCACAGGCTTTTAGTCCAGTCGGATCCCAGTCCACTGCCCTTTTCTTTTTCATTGTTTCATTCATACACTACCTCTTTCTCTCTCTCTTTCTCTACACTCCTCTCTCTCTCTCTCTCTCTCTCTCTCTCTCTCTCTCTCTTTCTTATTCTCTTTCTCTCATGCTCTCTCCTGGCCAAAGCTGGGGATACAGAGCGCCAGCCACCCGTGAGATGAGCGATTTAGTAATTGTGCAGCTGGCAGCACAGCCAAGGAGGGGGGTGTGCAGCAGCAGTGGACACTGGCATGTACGGGCACAAAGGCTATACCAATGGGGAGAGGAAACAGAAGAAAAAAAGGGAGGAAGACAGAAAGACGGAGACAAACAGGCAGAGAC
The DNA here is from genome assembly GCF_963930695.1 of Labrus bergylta. Taxonomy (NCBI): domain Eukaryota; kingdom Metazoa; phylum Chordata; class Actinopteri; order Labriformes; family Labridae; genus Labrus; species Labrus bergylta. The sequence continues at coordinate 7,342,591 of NC_089199.1, read as the reverse complement.
AGAGGGAAAGGAAAGAAATGTTTTTAAGCAGAATGAACGGATGTAATGAGAGTGGGCGCAGACTCGTCTTGGTATGTGGGTGGAAGCTTTTGAGTTTTGAAGAGTAGCAGCAGTATTGGCATGGGAGGGAAGGAAAGGAGGGGGGGGGACAGTGGAGGTGGCGGGGTAGTTTTGAAGCAAAAGCGAGGGTGGGGGCAGGGAGGGGCGGGGGTGGAAGAGCAGCAATTGGTGTAATTAGCGGAGCAGCTTTAGCAAGGCACTGACAATATGTCACCTCTCATTATAACCTGTATGCAAACACAGCAGCCTAATGCAAGGCAGCACCCATTCTCTAGACAGTTCCCTTTGTCAATGCAGATTTTGTTCTCCCCAGTCATGCTCAGCTGCATATCATTGACTTGCATTGGGTTTGGGATTCAGAATAGAGAGTCCAGTTTGGAAGGAGAGAGAGAGAGACCCAAACAGAAGTATTGTCCATCTAGCATGCTGCCGGAGTAAATGCCAGTTGTTTGGCAGACAAACACCAAGGAGTCTGGGACCTTGTTAAACTACTGTGGGATTGATTCATTCAGACGGGTAGAATGTGTTAGATGTTTGAGCAAAGGTTGTTTGAATTGAGGCAGAGGTTGTGATCAGTCAAAAGAAGAGGTGGGAAAAAAATCTATTTATGTAAAAATCCAGATTCTTATACTGAGATTTTAAATAGGTTCATAACTTCCAAAAATCTGCAAATTTTTTTGTGGCTAATCAGTCACTCCCTACTAATTGCTAAGGCTAGCTTAACTCAGTAGAATGCCAAATGGAGCAGCAATAAATTCAGCCAGTCTCACAGACGACCAGAGTAGATCCTGGAGTATGTACTCATTCAAAAATAGACTTTGAATCCATGAATCCAGAATCGTTTTGAATTGAGAATCGATTCTGAATCGAATTGTGACCCCAAGAATCGAGATCCAATGCAACTGTGAGACAGCCAAAGATTCCTACTAGTCAAAAGTAATGTTGGGACAGTGATGAGGTGAAAGAACTGCATTGTATAAAGCTGTTAAAGCTGTGGGTGACTAAAAGTGAAGTCGTGCAGATTGTGAATAATGAAGGCAAATGTAGGCATGTGTTTGAAAGCTATTACTACGGTGGCCGGTAGGGGTCAAACGATCAGCAACTGATGAAACGACATACATTTAGAAAAACATGCTGCATATCTAGAAATGCTGCACATTCAAAAGCAAATGCAAACTACCACAACAAATGCAAAGGCTGAAACGCGCTGCAAAGACACAAACTTAAGTAAAAACACACACAACCAGAAAACAACAGCAAACACAGAAACGCTGCAAGTTCAGCCTTAAACAGAAGTGCTCCAGGCCTGTAGGGGCGCTGTGGAACTGTTCATTTCGGTTTATTTACATGAGAGATTAAGAGAGACAGCTAGGAACAGAAAGTTATGTTTAGATAGGGAAGTTGTATCGTTGAAAGACACAGGATAACTTCAATGTTACCGAAACGCGGAGATAAAGCGAGTCCGACCGGGATTTTGACATCTGGGACGAGAGCCGAGTGTGGGTCCGTGGCTGTTAGCCCTGGGATGCCTGGAGCTAGTGCTAGCTCTGGTGCTATGAGCTCCAGCTCCAACTTATCCCTCTGCACCCGCTTTCCCAGCCTGACACTTCGTGCTTTCGCCATCCCCGGAGTCCGTGTTGAACTCGCTACTCATCTCTTTGCAGCAGTTTAACATTCTCCCTGTCATCAAACACTGACACATCACCCACGGAGAGCCCTCTGCCCCGGGCCTGACAAGTTCAAAATCCTGGCAGACAGAAGTCCCGCAGCCTACTCAAGCCGGGCAACAGTGCCGGTAGCCGGGCAGCCAACTTAGCAAAGCTACCGCTCAACAAGACCTCATTTCTCAAACTTGTGTTTTTCCCCCCTACATGTTATAAAGTTGTGTTTGCGCACAATGGAGCGTGGGGCATAGCCCCGGTGAAACACAGCTCCGGTGAGAGGAGTCTTGTGGCTCCGGTGTTGTTTAGATAGTAAATCCACTTCCCCATCTCCCTCCCGCATCTGTGAGCGACCTGAGCGGGGATTCAATGAGAGCAGCCCTAGGAGACATGCTAGGAGACAAGCCTGGCACCATGTAGACGATGGTCCCCAGCGTTTTTAAACTATAATAAAACAACAAACATCCCGTTTGACTCCGGGGAGGACCATACATGGTGCCAGGCTTGTCTCCTAGCTTACCGCTTTTTTTCATCAGCATGGTTCTGTAACATTTAGCGCAAAGTGATATTGCTGTGATGGTCAAATTGTGCACATAACTATTAACTGTGTATTTTTAGCCCAGTTACTAACATTCGGGGAAATTTCAGCCCTCAGGCTCCAGGAATGGTCACTGATGAGATTTATCAGTTATCATCATACATCCTACAATTATTCTTTCCCTAAGGCCAAGTTTATAAAGAAGAATGGAATCAATACAATCAAAATGAAAGTCTGTCAAATTGTGGGGCATTTTCAATTGTTTCAAATGGGAAGGAGTCCAGTGACAAGCAAGGTTGTCTGACCTAGTAACAGTTACTAAAGGGGGCGGAGCTTGACAGAGGGTTACTTCCTGATGAAGGCGGCGCTTGACAAAGGGTCAAATTTGGAAACAATTTTCTACTTGTTTTTTTGCTATGGACGGATGTCAAGACTCTCTACTTTAATTCTTCCACCACAAAGAGGCTTGATACACACAGAATAATATAAAGAGAGAGAATGTAGCGATTATCATGATGCAAAGGCATCTCTGGAATGAGAGCACAAATTTGTGTCATTACTGAATGTTTGTCAGAGTTGCGGACTCATAATTTCTGCCTGTTTGACGTCTATGAGCCAGTGCTCTTGTTTACATGGCAACCCTGCTGTATATGCCAAAGCAAAGTGTTGTTTTTGTGTTTCCTTTTATGTTGTCTGTTTTGTCAGACTTGCAGAAAACGGTCCATTAAAACTTTACCAGTGATACATAAACAGTTTACAGAATGAGACATGTTTTCTGTTGTGCCTCTGGTCCTGTTTTTTTTTTCCCCCACCCTTCTGTGACATGGCACAGGGCCGCTGAGCCAAGTGACTGTGACAAATTGGGATTGGAAATGACAAAATAGGCTATTTAATAAGCATGGCAGAGGGGATTGGACTCTGGTGTCGGGTTCACTCGAATAAGCAGACTGTCTGAACTCCTCCTGGGCCCGGCTTTGATGGCAGCTTTCATCCATCTGATGGGGAGATTCTGGCAGTGGAAGATGGAGCTGGGTCTGTCTCACTATCTACCGTGTGTGTGTGTTTGTGTGTGTGTGTGTGTGTGTGTGTGTGTGTGTGTGTGTGTTAAGCTGTGCATTCTTGTTTGTGTGTACACAGGGATGGTTTTGTGTAAATGCAAAATCAGTGCACACATCATTCGGAGGCAGAGATATACTGTAGCGAGCTAGCGAGTGAGTGGGCCTGGGGGGAGTAAATGTAGCCATGTGTTAACCTCAGGCTATTAACTTCCAAATATAAACTCCTTCCCTCAGATAGTAATCACTTGTGCTGCTTTTTGTCACCTTGGCCCCTGAAATGAGAAGTTGTTATTATAGAAAGATGCAGCTGTATTCCCCTCTGATACCAAGCTGAACTGACTTGTCATGTTGTGCTGAGAGAAATATTTGCGTATAAGAATGTGTAGAAAACACGAGAGGAGGTAAAGGCAATTACAAATATTTTGAATGATACAGCATCAAGAACATAGCAAGATATAACACTGACCTTTTGAAAGATGTTTAGACTCATGAACAAGGAGCTCACTTTTTAAAAGCCCGGAACCTTTAGGGTCATCAAGTTGTACATTTTAACATCATGTCAGGAAGTGTCACATCATGCCACATCACGTGACGCGAGTAGTGTCATGGCTATGGAAGGCCAAACATGTTCAAAAACATGTGACAGATTTAGTAAAACTAGAAATGTTCATGTGTGTACTTTGCTTTTTCATCTTTATGTTGTGTAAATCATTTTTTTGAAACAAAAGCCAACATTTTTACATTTTAAATTGTGTTTCCAGACTCATATCAATTATCATGGTCAGTTCACTTAATAACATTTAGCTTTGGTTGCACATACTGAAGCAATCGTAAGTATTCAAAGACACTAATAGAAATGACATCACAGTTTAAAAAAACAATTATTTAAGCATTATGGAATCATTGCAGTAGCAGAGTTCAAATGGTCGAATTTACTTGGGGATGGACAGGAAGTACAAGAAAGACAATAACTGTAAGAGAGACAGATGATGTATCTGCAAATGGGGCGTTGGAGAGACTGTTAACCACGACACAGACAGAAAAGGCAATAAAAGAACAAATAAAAGTGACAGTAACAATGGAGAGCAAAGGAGAAACTTGTGAGAATGATCACATAGATGGTCAAACAGCAGGAGGGATGATATTAAAGGTGAAAGGGCAACGTGACAGACAAAAAAGAGTGGGTAAAAGCTGCAGGATAAAACAACAAAACAAATCGACATGTAGAAATAGGAGGGAGGGGAAGACTGGAAAGCAATAGGTTTTAGAACTTGTTGACAGGGAGTTAGACACAGAGACGGAGAGAGACAAAGACAGAGAAGGAAAAGAGGTGAATGGAATACAAAATAAGATGGTAAAGGAAGGTGAGAGATGAAGAGTGAGGAGGGAACTTGTGCTTGGAGTGGTGATGGAGACTGCATGTTGTGTTGAATCTATACAAGAATAAATTGTTTGCATACATTTTAGGTGCATATTTTTGTGAGAATTTTTTTTTTCCATGTTTGTGAATGTATGTTTGCAAATGATCATTGAATACTTAAATTGTTTCAGTATACAAGCCTCCCATGAAGGAAGAAAAGTTTCAGCTCTGTAGGAGAACACAGCGTTTCTGACCAGTTGCAACACACATGGTCTGTAAAAAAATGAAATGGGAATTAAAGCATGACATTCCTCACTAATGTGCAAATTCAATCCTACGAGTTGTATTTTTTTCTTTTTTTTTTTTACATTTCCCTGCCTCGAAACATTGCATGGTTCAAAATGTGGTTTGAGGCTATAACTCACAGCTGCAGTGCACTCTGGGAGCAATCCTGCAAAGCTGTAAGAGAGTGTCATGTTAGAAGTCAGACCTGAACTTTCTTCTGATGGGAAGAGCTGACCACAGACTGCATACTATTTCAGCAATACCTATGATTGCTGAATTACAGCAAGTTCAAACTGTATTTTTTTTTCTTGTTCAACAGAACATGCAGACTTGTGGCAATGAAACGACATTGCTATACAAAGCATTGCAGCCCTGAGACCTTGACACACACAATATGTACAGTGCTTTAACAATGATTCCCGAATATAAAAACCTAAAAGAGAGTTTCAACACGTTAATTTCAACACACTCAAATGTGCAAACATCTCTTATAACTTGTGTTTTTATGCCCTTTGCACTCCTTTATTGAGAGTATATCTGCCAGTTTTTATTTTATGAAACTGTAAACAAGATACAGTGTTTACAATTCATGCTGCAAATGCTTTTCATTATTTCTGATGATAATATATAGCTCCTTCTTTTTATTGTAATGCTTGTTTGGTACTGTTTTTGTGTATCTGTTGTTGAGCTGTATGTATTCTAAAGGCCCATGTTGTCAAAAGGCATGGCAATATTTGAAGAAGCCTCGAGCAGTCCAAAGATTTGACAGATCTGATCGATTAAGATGATTCCAGAGGTTGGGGTCTAAACCAAACAAAAAAAAAGGCAGGATTTTTTTTTTTTTTTTTGTAGATTGTACAATGAATTGATTTATATTGATTTGATTGGACAAGCACAGATATATGTAAGGATGAGGTCTGCAATGAAACTGAAGGCAAGATCATTTATGTAGTTAACAGGATCTTGTAGAGTGTTTTTTTTATTTTACAGGAAGCCAATGGAGGGATGTCAGAACAGGGGAGATGTGAGACAGACAGCTGGTTATATAGTGGTTACTGTATTCTGGTTACTAACTCTAACGCTACTGATGGCACTCAATGGAAAACAATGATGATCCTGATTCTTCACTATCTGTACCAAACGTCAGGTCTATCTACCTTTTCAATCATTTTCAAGTTATTTCACTCAAAATCAGTCAGTCAACCTTATGGTGGTGCTTCAGAAACAATTCCAGAGATCAGGGTCAGAGGGCTCCATCCACTATTGTGTGTGTGTGAGAGCAATCATTGTAAGGATTGTCTCTACAAAACTTCATGCCCAATAATTGCTTTGATACTCCGGGCTGGTCCCTTGGTGCGTTTTATAGACACGCCAACATAGGGTGAGGTTCTTTGAAAACCTTCCAATACAACATAACATAAGGGGGAAACAAAGGATTGGAATTTCATGACGCTTGTAGAGCTCTCTGTTCCTGTGATCTGCCAGTGCATTAAAGGATCTGAGGAGGTGTTGCCATCAGCCTGCTTTGTCATCTTTTGTAGCAGCCTTTGAGTCTCTGTTTGCAATAACTTACAGGCTCTGATGAATGAGCCAGCTATTTTTGTTTAACTCTGACATCATTTGCCAAACAGCACCAATCACTGCAGAGACTGAATCATCATGTTCACCCAAAATTAAAAGGTGTTTCCATGGGGGGGGGGGGGGGGGAGAGAAGCTGCCTCATATTTTTCACTCAGTAATTCACAATACTGAAACGTACTCCACACACAACACAAGTGTCATCTAATCTAATTGGTCAGGGGAAGGCACAATAGAGAGGAGAGTGGGCTAATGGCAAAGAAGAGAGGCAAAGATAACAAGCTTATCACAGTGTGGGGAAAAAAAGTGGGGGGAGTGAAAAGTTGTTTGGGAGATAGACTGAAATAAACGACCGACCAATCAGCTGGAAGTCAAGCTCTTTGTGGCACATTTCAAGTAATCCGCAATATTGAACCTCTGATAGCTGCAGGAAAATTACAGGAAAGAATAACATTGCTAGAAGTTCCCTCTATTTCGTTGTAAGTCGTTCACATATTTTTTCACTGTTAGTGAAATGTCCTTTCGGTCTTTCTTTGACAAATTTTTGTATTTACTTTTGATAAACCCCTTAGAAATGAGGCTACATTTTCCGACAGTAAAGAAAGGCTTTTTCATGATTCTTCCTTTCCTCGTCTCTCTTGTTCCTGCCAAAATCTAGAATGAAACAGACAAATACATTGTTAGACGAAAATATAAAGTTTTAAAAAAAAAAAAAAAAAACTTTCAAACTAATAAAGTTCTTATTAAGGGCTAAGTATGGACGTAGCAGTGATGCATGTATCCTTTTGTTTTGGGCAAACATTTAGCACAAAATAAGTTGCTAAGAAAAGTAGTTTTCATGTTCAGGGTGCATCAGATGCATCAGATGCATCACACACACGCATCAGATGCATCACACACGCGCGCACACTCACACACACACACACACACACACACACACTGCTCCTTTGCTTGCTTGCATGCCTGTGAATGTTTGTGCTTATTTGAGCAGTGTGTCAGAAAGACAGAGAGGCCTGTCTGCCGGCCATTGGCCCCATGCCTATCAGTTCGCAGTGATCAGTCTTGCCTGGCTGTCGTCTGTCCACTGCCAGCTGTCAAAGGGCTCGCTCTGGGCATGCCCACTGATGAGAGGCTGCAGCCACGCTCTAGAATCAATCCAGCGCTCTAATAGGTCACGTATGGCTGCACAGTGCCTGCCAATAGCTTTGGATTGGAAGATGAGAAGAGGAGAGGGGTGGGAAGTTGTAGAGGCAAAAGAGAGGTATGCAGGGAGAGACAAATATGTCAGCCAATTTTTTTTCATCAACAACAACTTCTGGCCACTGCTAGAAAAGAAAGGGCAGTAATTGACATGCCACTAATTTGCTTCCGCTACTAAAGACTGCTGACTACACTGTAGTGATTGCCAAGTTTGACTGAAACCAGAACGAACTAACAAAAATGTCTTCTTCTCAGTCACCCCCTTTCTAAGTTTCCTACTTTGAGACCTAATTACGAGTGAATGTGTATACTCTTACTGAAATTCCCTGAGTGTGGAGGCAGAACAGACGGAGATTCATTGGAGGAGTGTGGATTTTGTTTTTAGATACCAAGCAGTTGGTGCTTAGCAAATGTTTCAGTTTGCAAAGCAACTTCTGGGCCGTTGGTGCATGCAGAAAAATATTTGATACAAATGCTCTCTAATTAAACATATTCAAACTGCCTGCCGCACTGTTAAGTCTACTGTAAGGGAACAGGGAAAGTGTAGATAGGCAAAAACGAATTAATTATATCCTCCCGATGCTGTTTGCCTTGGAGCCACAGTGGAATAAACTCTATGTTTTTTTTTATTTCTTTGAAGTTATCACTCCATAGCTCAAACATATCTAATTGGAAAACTTAAAAAGATTTTTTTGAATCAATTTAAGTCAAGCTAGGGTGGTTAGATGAGTTCCCCCCCTTTTGTAAAGTTCCAAACAATTCTACTCTTTTCATTTTGCAAATATTCATGATTGTTTTCAAAGATGACCCTTCTCTTTGACTTCTTTTGTACTTGAAAACCTACATGATTTTTAAACAATATTGTGAAGTGTTAGCTCTATGGAACTTAAATCCCATACAAATAAGTATCCTTCAAAAAAATTCCAAGGCCTAAAGTTTTGTGCGAAATTGATTTGGCTTTATTTAAAATGGCCATATATAAAAAGAAGGGATGTTTTTCAACAAATTAAGTTCTTCATTTCTGACATTGTAAGCAGTTGCTTGCAACAGCGATTGTCACCTTCATGGGGGGCTTTTGGAGCAAATAGTTCTGCTTTCGAAGACGTGCTTTTTTGTGACTACACCTTCGAATAAATATTGGGAGATATGATAGATGATATTTATGAAGATCAGTTTTTTCATGTTTGCAGACAGCAAGCTGCAGTCTTAGCTTACAGGGTCTGTGGAATTGGAGACAGAAATGTTGGAACTTGGTCTTTAACATCACAATAGGGGTGGCATGGTTGCATGGGGACACAGTCCTACACTAGCAGAGAATGATAATAGTGTGTCAGCCCCACTGCCGGGCAGAACGGATTGGCCATCATTCTGTGCAGGGCCAAGTGTTGGATCTAACTGAGGGGCACAGGGCAGCATCAGAAGACACTGGTCACATTTAGTCTCTCTGCTGTCAGAGCAAAAAGCTCCATCAAAGAAGAATCTTTGAAAATAGGCCTATCACTGCCAACAAGCACACTCCTACTGGAAACAGGCAGCTGCATGCTCAGTGCCAAGGAACTCAGAGCACCACTGGTGTTGGTCTGTCACACCAATAAGTTCAGGGCACAAAGGGAAGAGTCTATCTGTGTTGATAGATGGGTTTTATTCTTGACTGTGGAATTTTCTTTCTGTAGTGTTTGGAGAATGGGGTCAGAGCTAGAGATATACAGATAGCAGTATCTGTATCTATATCTAGGAAAACTTGAAGTGGGCATTTTCTCCCCCCAAATGTCACCTTAAACTGGGTAAATGTTTATTTTATGGACTTATATTCTCTGAAAAAAGCATCAGTTACCTTACCTGGCTTGAGGGGGCATATAACAAAAATATAGTTTCAATACTGTGTAGAAAACGATAGCCTACTTACTTAAATCAAAGTTGCACGTTGCTTCAGAATTTGCATGCATGCGCCCATCCACAGTCATAGAAATTGATTTTAAAATATGTAACTCATGACGAGGAGTCATGTCAATCATTGAGCTGAATTGTTCACTAAAACATGAAGCACATTTAATAGAAAAAAAAACATATTTTCAACTCACACTCTGAAGGCTTTTATAAAAAGTGTTTTGATATTGGAGTATACTGTATCTAACAGTAACCACTTGCTGCTTCACAGATCTGTTGGCAGGCTCATCGTGGATTGGATGTCCATGATTGTACATGTTCACTGAATGATTCTTGAGGTCAGGTGTAATCATAAAACAGGTGAAGAAAACTGTGAATGGATTAGATCTTTGTTAAGCCAATTACTTAAAACATACTGTAATGCTTTTGCAACTGATAAAGTGAAACCACTCCATCAAAGCTCCTTTTTAGCCTTAGGTAGTCCTTCAGAACCATTGAAACAGTTGTACATACCTCTTATGAAACACATAATGCTTGTTTGAGTGTTTGGCTAAAAGACTACATTTTCATTATTTTCTACTTAAAGCATTATGTCCAAAGTCAGTGACTTAATATAGATTTCAATGTAAGGAGGAATGGTATTTGAAGAAGGAATACTATTGACGTACTCAAGGTCAATCATATTTCACTACATTGTTGATGGTATTTTACTGCGTTGACACAATCCATCTTTAAAGTACAAAAAGACCCAGGCATCCTAACTACCAGCTTTGCTACAGTCAGATGTCTTTAGAGTATACTGTGCACTGACCCCAAAAACACAGAATTAGCTAATTAAGTTGTCAGTACTTGCAAATAAGTATGTAATGCTTTTAATGATGCACAAGAGCAGAGGAAACAAAATCCGTTCAGCCCAAGGCTTTCCTCTGCATTTCTGAGACGTTTGTAAGTATAACTCCTATTAAATCACAGCAGGGAACCAGCCAGTGATTAACACACAGCTCATACAGATCTTAAAACAAATACTACCAAACAAAATAGTAGTAAGACAGTTCAATACAATAGTAAAAACATCTCGTGTTGTGCTCCGCGTCTGCACTAACTACAGAATTGAAATGCATATATTTGCATATGAAAACAACATCAATGAAAACAGAAAGCATCATTATGCGCAAGAGTTAAATTCATCACACAAATGAGTAGCAACAATAACACCCATCTCAATTAATTTCAAAACAAAGGAAGAGTTACTGTTTAAGCATTTAAGAATTATCAGTACTCCTTCTTGACTCTCTTTGGAGATGGTCTTACAGTCTCAGTCTCCCATGAACCATAGCCTACAATCTCCATCACCAGTAGATCTGTTGTGTCTGGATTAAATGAACCACTTATCTATTATTACTGTTCAGTTGCTGCCCTTATACTATTATCAGGAATCCTATTTCTCTATTTCTTTGTGTCTTGCCCACATAGTAAAACCCACATTGGCACTTGAACATGTGAAGTCAGAATGTTCTCCTATATGTAAGTCTACCTCCTCTTGCTTTCATTTTTTTGCCTGCCTTGGGATTTAAAAAAAAAGATTCCAATTTGATCATAGCATCACATTTCAAACTATCTTAACATTAACAGATATAAAAGATCTTAAAAATGGGTGGGCCCATAGAAATCTGCCTGTGTATTTCCCTTAAATAACTCTTATTCTTTAGTGGCAAAAAACGGTATGAATAAACTCTACCCCGACAGTGGGGTCCCCAGACAGAATATACCAATGTTTTCTGAATACACTTACAGCTGATCTATAAACAGGTGAGAGGTTGTTGTCAAGACAATAGACTGTTCAAGAGGAGGAGTATAACATTGTAGAGGGCTATTTCTATCTGCTTTCACAAGCCTCAAACAAACATGAATTTTGAATTCTTTGGTCAGAAATATTTTCTCAGACACTAAAACAAAGGTCATTAAACTGTCCCTCAAAGTCCCCCTCCCCCCCATATTATTATTTCATTTTTATGATTTGGGTTTTGTGGGTAATGAATTGAGTAATATAAGTAGGTATTTATGTCCGAAGGGAAAGGCAGCCTCTACCCTGCTCCAAGAGAACCATCCCAGATCTGTCTTAGTCACCTTATAACTGTCATATTATATTAGACTTCTGCATTGCCTCTCAGTTTGGTGTACATCAACTCCTGAATCACACAACTGAACACGACATCACCATGACGTCACCAAAATATTACACGGTCAAATCCCCACAGAGTTCCACTATTAACAACACCAACTGTCCTGAGTGAACGAAGAGTTCTGCTCTCGAACTGTTTCTCTCTGGAGATTGGACACCCCCAGAGCAGTCCGTTTCCAATACCACGGACATTGCCTGAACCAACAGTCTGAGAAGGAATTATTTCCGGAAGCTCCAAGCAAGCTGCTGGGCAGGAAGAGAGCGAGATTAGAAGTCCTCTCCTGGCCGGCAGAAATACAATAGGTTAAACCACCTGCAGGCCTGAAGAGCTTTTCTTCCACTGGTGTTGCAATCTTCCTTTTCTCGAGGTCGCAGTGCCAGAGACATACTAAATGTTATTGTTTCTCCTTTTCTGTCGGCCGCCTTTTGTTCTGAACGTGTCAAAGAAACCATTAATCACAACCACAGCCACACGCAACACAACATAGTCCGTCCAGCTTTCTCTTGGAGCCTTCCACTTACTTCTTTTTATTTTACTGTTTTTTTTTCTTTCATTTTCATTTTCTCTTTGTCTGGCTCTTTTTCATTCAACCCTCCTTCCTCTAACTTGTGTGTCTGCTCCAGTAGCTCTGTCTTTCTCTCTAACCTCTGTGCATGTTTCACAACAACCCAAGCACCGTATCCGCCCCTCCTCCTGCTGCTTTCCAATGTTTGTCTGAAGTATTAGAGGGTTGTTGCCTCATTGGATACAATTAATTGATTAATACTTTTATCCAATTAGTGCTCCCTCATGCAATTAATCAGCTGGCTGATGTTAGGGCCGCTCCATCAGCCAGGCGAAAGGCAGACAGATGCTTTGGGTCTGCTGTGTGATGAACAATGACCTCTCTTTCTCTCTCTCCTTCCGCTCTCTGGCTCTCTCTCTTTCCTTCCTATTTTCCACACACCTGGTTTGCTGTCCTCTTTTTAGTGCTCTGCCATCGCTCTCCAGCACACAGCATATTGTTAGAAATCTTGCTGAACACAAGAATCACTGTTGGAAAACAGTTTTCTCCAGACAATCCTTACAAATCCAACATATTAGAGATGTTGTAGCTTGAAACACACAAAGGCAAAAGAAAGGCAAACAGGAATGTAGTGTTAGGGGATTTCTTTCTTTCTTGTTCGTAAAGTGCAGCATATCCCCGCACTATTTGTATTGTAGTGAATCACTTTCAAATTACAGAAAATACAGAATATGTGATCTACATTCAATGACTGATTAATGCTTTCAGAAGGGAATAAAACTGTTTCTCATTTTGCCTAAACTGCAATCATGATAATAAGGATTTTTGTTTCTGTCTTGCAGGTTTGTCCTTTCCCTTCCTTTGAATCATTGATGGAGTTCTCAAGATGGCCAAAGAAGTATCTTAGGACCTTTTGAAGTATGAACTTTCTGGACCACTAGTTTGTTCTGAAGGGAAAAGCCATCAAAGATCAAAGAAATCACCAACAGTAAAATTAGTCGACCTTTTCTTGGTTCAAGGATTCCGCTTCGGGAGACAAAACTCGTCATGAATTTTCAAGGAAGTGGATTACAGAAGAGTTTTCTCTGGAAAAAAAGTTGAACAGTGACTTTTGGACAGCTTAATTATCACCCAAGTACGTACTAACCAGCGGACGGAAGAGAAGCAGTCAAGAAAGGATGGGAACCATCGCTTTTACATGCCACTGTATCCCCTTTCCTCCCCTAGTGTCTGCAGCGATCAGTGAGCCATTCTGGTGAAATCTTCTTTTTTCTTGCCTTGAAAAATTCTACTTGAAAGTTATTTTTGACTTTGTTTGTTTTCCTTCTTGAGGTCATACTTTGAAAAATAACAGAAACTCTACAAAGTGAGTCAGGTATACTCTAAAGAATCAGCATGACCAACGATGTTACAACACCAACAGGAACTCCGCAGGTGGTAGGAATCCAATATGCTCCATGACCTGTTCTGTATTCAGCAGATAACTTCAGATTATTCCTGAACCCATGGATTAACTTTGAAGTTCTCAAACAAGGACCTTTTAAGTTTGCCCTGGTGGAGTTTTTATTTGTCGGAAAAGTACAACAGAAGAAGTCTTCCTGTCTGCATGAAACTTTTATCTTACATGTAGACCCAGGTTGGATTTCTTTGTTTTTTCTTTTCACACTTTTTCTTTTTTAATATAAAGATGGCTCCTTTTTGGACAGCAGGAGCTTGTAGACTGTTAGCGGCAATGGGTCTTCTTAACTGTTGTAGTTTTGGCTGGTGCGAGGCCTCAAGGACTAGTGGTTCGGTCTCAGGAGAGAGTAGACAGGAACAAGGACCCTCATCACTTGAGCGAGTAAAGAGAGGATGGGTGTGGAACCAGTTTTTTGTGGTGGAGGAGTACACAGGAACAGAGCCGCTTTATGTGGGAAAGGTAAGTCATCTACATTTTTAAGGGCAGTTTTTTTTATAAAGAATCGCTTGAACTGTTGCTTTTGAAAATAAAGAGGTTAAAAAACAAAACTACCTCAGGATGTATTTAGGATTCTTTCATGTCAAACACAATACTAACCCTGGTTTTACTTGCCAACATTAAAAGGAAGTTTTAAAACCTGTAGTACACAATTAAAAACAACAATTCAAATAGGCTTCTAGAGCAGATATCTCTTCATAGATTGAATAACTATATGAAAAAGATACCCAGACTTGTTGTTCAACATGGTTTCTATACATAGTGACGCACGCAAGTTATTTTTGTAGGCAGTGCAATCTCTCCAGTTTGAGTGCAGTAAAGTCATTGTTACTACAATGACATGGTTTCCATTTTTACTCTCTCCTGCTTATAATTGTATCCACTTAAGTGGTTCAAGTACTCACCCTGAGTTAGACATATTTTATTCAACAAAGAGGTGCAGAAGAATGGCACTATTCTGGTCTAGTCTTTATATAATTGTAACATAAACTGACAACTTCCCATAGAAACCTCTCTATTAATCCAGTTTACATGAAAGACAAACTATGATGATTTTGACAGGAATGAAATGACTCAGATGTGCCTTCTGGGAAAATATAATTGGATGGAGCTCTCAAATGACTCACTCTGTAGAACACTGTATATGTATCAAGGAATTAAATTTGGACTTGACACTTTTAGTCTGTGGTGGTCTCAATGTCAGATTTGGTGTTCATTCGATTGGTAATGGCAGAACTGCTGGTAGAGCTGTTGTATTGGATCACATGGCTTTGTAATAGTTTGTCCAACAACATGGCTGGTAAATATACAGTATACTCTGACATATAGTGTTTTATGATTGGTCCTGTCATGGCATAACTGTGAACTCATGCCACTTAAGTAGCAGCCAAATTCACAAGAGTGTGTACCTTCAGCAACCCCTGGTTTTGCAGCACCTGTACAATGCAGGGTTCCTGCGGTTTTGAGTTTTGTTTCACTCCTACGGCTAGAAGTACTCCTGTTCTCATTGTTATCTAACAAGCATTGTTCTCTGACCTGCTGTACTTTGGTGGGCTGTTGAGTCTCTGAAAGTTGCAAAAGTCCATGGGCTGCTTATAATGCAAACCGGTGTTTCCTGCTGACACTTCACATGAAAAAGCTTTCCAAATGTAAAACACTCGATCAGTTGGTGGTGAAGCAGCTAAGTTGGATCTTTAAGATGATACAAAATTGAAAGCCCAGGCTATCAACCGGTGAATAATGCAAAAAAATGTGACAGAAGATAAAAAAGTTCCCTTGACATAGGGTCAACACAGATCTGTGCTAAAAGCAGGGATTCCTAATGGCCCAAGAACTATCATGGTGGGTGTTCCATTTAATTTGCAAAAAGAATCGACTAAAGCAAGAATAACAGACCATAAACACTCAGCTGATCGCAGCTACTTTGGAGGCAGATGTTCTCAAATATTTAGAGTCCTTAGAGTCCAGAAAACTGCCTCTCAGATATGACTGTTGTCTTAAAATCTGTTATGAAACTAATTTGGAAAACCTTAACAGTAAATTACCTTTACAACTGTTCCAATTTTGGTTCCAGTAGCACCAAAGTTCTTAATATGATGCTATTTATTTCAGCTGGTACAGCCTCAGAGATGCCCTCCTCTCTTGATGTTAACGATGTCTTGACACCCTGATATGTGATTAGTGAATGTTATTTTTTCTAATCCAACGAGCATGTGTCAAATACGATCTGCTTGCTATCATCTTGGTGCCATAAGTCCATTTGGGAATATATGTCTGCCTTCATCGTTTTTTTTTTCACCCCTCTTTTCATTCACATCCCATTCATCAGCCGTTCCTCAAACGAACCTTGGCGAGCTGATGAGAGCGGACAGCATGTACGATTCAATTGCCTTACATAGGACGTGATATGAAAAGACAGCATATTAATGCAGACAGCATGAGATCCAGCGATGAATCACACACATCAATCAGGAGATCCTCCTTGTTTCTAATCATTAAGACATGGACATTGACCAGCTTATATTGCGTTTGCATATATTGATCCATCTATTCATACGCATGAATGGAAATGTTCTCTGTAGCAGGGCCCTGGTGTTATGGAATTATTATCCTTTGGCTATAATTTGTGTGCCATTGTGATTTTGCTGCATCCCTGCTGGCAACACCGACAAGAGTGCCAATGGGCAGTAATGTCAGTCTGCTGTGAGATGGAGAGATTGAGAAAAATTGAGCAATACATTAGGAGAGAAATGAAGGAAGAGGGAAGGCTGCAAAAGGAGACCGGGGAAGAAGAGACTTCAAACAGTGGCTTGTGATTCATTACAGGACAGGGTGCTATATGGAAGGCATTGGACTGATATAAAAGGGGCTGAAGGGAGTGAGGGAGCAGCACAGCAGGAGGTGAGGAGGGATGATTTTATTAATAAAATCATCTGAAAGTATTGGACTTCATTTGACTGGGTAACGTTAGCGGTGCTTGTTAATGGTGTGTGTATGTGAGTGTGGATGTGATTTTTTTTCTGTGTAACACCCTCTCACACACAAATGGACTCTGCTGGACTTTTGGTATCAACACTTTTATTTGAGCAGCAGAGGATTAGGGCCAAGCAGTGTGTGCCTCTGTACTGGATAATTACAACAAGCTTTTTTTCCCCCCTTCTTCTTCTTCTTCTTCTTCATATTACTTAACTCCAACTCAGCAAACTTGCCAAGCTCGCTCCGTCTCCCACTGTCACTGCCGCTACTCTTCTAATGAAATCAAGATTCTCCCATAAAAACGGTCACTCACATGACATTAAAGTGCTGGCTTTGGTCAGTACATTTAGATTATAAACCCCATGTGGACTTAAATGATACAACACTATTTTTTTTTCTTGGCCGCTACTTTTTAGAAACTGTGCCGTAATAAAAAGGAAACTTGGAAGCCATCCTAAGTGCGCTTTTGTAGGACACAGTGCTGCTTTTCAGCCCAGATAATCCTGAACGCCTGCTGTTAAAGGAGGTAAAGAGGCAGAAATGACATATTCTTTCACTCCTCAGTCGTGTTTCTGTCCCCCTTTTTTTTTTTTTGACAAAAACGGTCAGAAATAAAATCCATAGAGTGTGTGTGTTCATGTGTGTGTAATAGAGAGGGAGATACTTGAACTCTATGAACACGCTTTTATATTACTGCAGCACAAAATGTAGTTCAAGAATTTATGTACAGTTTCATGTATCCTCCCAGAGCTCTGATCTTTATGGATGTGTCTGGCAATGATTTCCTTATTCTGCCTCAGCATGAATAGAAAAGAAAATGCTAGTACAGTCAGTGTCCAGTGCTTCCTTGTCTCTTTTTTTCTCTCTCTCCGCATTCAAATTTAAGCCAAATGAAACAGATGGTGTCATCAGTTTTGTTCACCAAAGCGTCTAAATCCTTATGAGGAATATCACTTTGATTTATGGTGTTTTCTTTTCTTTGGCAAAATACAGCAAAATAAGCATACTGAATTGAATGTTCATTTGGAAGTGTAGTTTCTTTCAGCAAAGGTAGGTGGTTAGAAAGATTTATAGAACTATACTATAGGATACATCCAAATGCCTGCACCTTCAGTCACTTGTGACTGCAGCTTTTAACCAGGAGAAGATGTCGTCAGGGGGTGACCAACATTCACCGGATATTCGACCCTGAACCCACAACACCGTCCGGTTGGCAGGTCAGCAGTGATGGCCAGTCACTGCCCATCTTCTCCAGGTTTCCGGCTTGTCTCCTCCTGCCTTCTTAAAGTACTACAGAACAAAAAAATGAAATAAAAACATTTTCCTTTTGTTTCACATCATTCCTGAGTGAGTTCCCCTTGGTGGCATCACTTTAATATCGTGTGTGAGTTTATGAATGAGAGGGGGGGAAAAAAGCATTTGGCCACAGACACGGCCAATCAGACGACAGAAAAAAATGCTCGTACTACGCCTGTTAAAGCAATTCTCCCTGTTGTAATGATCCGAGCTATAATTAGTCAAATCTAGGTCCAACTGTAACGACATGACACGGCTGTCATCAACGAGGAACAAAACAGATTAGCGTTGGAGGAATGGAGAAAAAAACAGAAACAGGACACGGTATTTAAGGGAACCACGTTTCCGATGTTTAAAGGACGAGAAAAGCCTTTTGTTTACTCTGATTTGTCATCTTTTGGAATTATTTTGACCATTTTCTTTTTTTAAATGTGATGTTATTTTTTCTCCTCTCTCTGTACCTCCCTCTGCTCTCTGCTGTCTAAGCTTCTGTAGGTCTATCTCCCATCAAATTATCGCCATACCCCCTCATTTGACATTCTCTTCTCTCCCCGCCCCCCCCTTTCTTCTCTTTCTTTTCCTCCCTCCATTATATGCTACCATTTACACCCCCCCCCCTTTTCTAACTCCTTCTCACTCATGGTCTGTACCCTTCCTTCCCTTACAGCTGTCTCCACCTAGGCCGCCTCTGATACTGTCACCTTGTTAACACTTTGAAGCTGTTAAGATCAGAGAGCTTGACAAGCTGCGGTGAAATGTGGCAGGGTTCTACTCCTGATTACACAGACTTAAATATAAGACAGCCAATTTGCTCGCGCTTTGAAAGCCTCAATAAACCGAGGATTCACTGGGGCCCACGCTCTGATATCTTCACTGGAAGTGTTAAACCACGCTCCCCAAATGTCTCCCAACCCTTTTATTTTTATTTTTTATATCTGTCATGAGAGGCTGGTTCTTATTTACTTGTGCTGCAGAAGTTTCCAAATGTAAGCCACCCGCCCGATATCAAATACACACTTGTTAATACATACATTAACTTTCTTCATACTTTGAATGCACAAAAGAGCTGACGACATAAGACGAAGGAAACTTTGCGTCCCTGCATGTGACTCATATGTCATCCCCTCTAGCAGGTTAGCTAACAGTGACAGCTCGACACTTTGCTGTGACCCAAAGGTGAACCTGACAGGGCATCAACAACCTCAGCGTCCCCTGAGTCACCGCACAGACCCTCCACTGTAACACATGAGACATTGCTAACTACTACTCGCAGAAAGTTTGACAAAAAGTCAGACAATGAATCATAATAATTGCTTTGCTTGGGAAAATACACATTTTTACCACATTTAAAGGATTATTTTTTTCAATAAAGCCTATCTACTGTATTAAATGTGAGTTGTTTAATCATATCCAGTATGTAGGCCTATGTATGTCAAGATAATTTAAACGGTCTTTCTATACTAGCCTTCAAGTAATCTCTTTTTACGAAGAATATTCTCAGATGAAGATGCTCTGACGTTTCAGCAGCCGAGTTAATTCGGAATGATTGCTTGTTTCAGGAAGATGCAGACAAATGAGACTTACTTACCTTTAAATACGCTAGTTAAGTAAGATGAAAGGAAAAGGATCCTTTTGGTTTTATTAGACTTCATACTGCTAAACATAACCCATAATGACTTGGCGAAAACCTTATTTTAATGAATTCAAAAGAAATCAAGTGTTCAAAAGTAAACAGATCCAAACAAATATCTTGACACTTTAGTTGAGTTAAAAGTGAAATTATTTTAATGTACATTTACAACAGCCAACAGTAACAAAGGATGGGTTTTGAATTGTGCTTTGAATTAATTGAATGAGTTAGCGCCTTTGATTAGGGGAGGCAATTGATTCCACAGACGCGGACCTGCAACTGAGAAGGTTGCCCCTGAGTTTCCGCTGAGTTTGAGAGACGACAAGGAGAGACTGCTCAGAGGACCTGATTGATCGTGTTGGGGTCTAAGGGGTTAAAAACTCTGATAAACAAGAAGGGATCAAGACCATGCAGTGACTTAAAAACAATTAATAGCATTTTAAAATGGATTCTAAAAAACAACTACATGAAGGAATGTTTGTGTTCTGGGTTAGGGTTATTTTTAATATATCTGTAAATGGATAGATGAAAAGATAACGAGCGCAATATGAAACAATTTTGAATTTGTTACTCCTGTTATTATTCTCTATCATGATTTTAACTGGGAGATGATCAGGTGGGTTCATTTGTAGCACCCGTACGCTCTCTATGTGTCTTCAGTTCCCATAATGCATTGGGAGATTTAACTGAGATTATATTGTTTACTGACAGTATTATGTTCCCAATGTTATTTTAGTTCAATTCAACTGTTATCTATTGTTATTTGGTGTCCAGACACAGAAATTAAACTGATGTGTCAGAAGACGAAGAGCTGGCTCAGCCAGTCCATGGCTTTATTGAAGCATTTGTCTATATTTTGTGTTTCAAAAGTGCCCATAGTGTTCTGGTAGATTTAATAGACATCATAACGTTGCTATTGAATCAGTGCCTCATTAAACATGCTGAAAGCTCAAGCATTAGACCTGCTTTTAGGAGCAAGTGTGTGTTAGCATTTGGCCAAACTGCACCATCAGAGTTTTGCCAAATTAGCTAGTAGCAATTGCTGTTTACTTTTTGTGTAACTCTCACTAAATAGAAAATATGTTTTTCATGCGTGTGTTCAGATTTGATTAAGACTAAGGAGGAGGAAGGAATGTTCAGCAAACTGTGGCAGTAAGACGCTTAGTGTTGCAAAACCACCCTAATTGTCTGAATGAGCTGCATGTCACAGGCTGTGCCGCTGCATTGATAAGTTTTTCAAATCAATGAGCCGAGCAACAATCACTGACTTCCTATTGTTTTAAAACACCAGCAATTACCAGTCCCTTTCTCCTCAGGCAGTAGCTCCTTCTCACTTCTCTCCCACCCCTGCAAGTCTCCTCCAACCTTCACAGTGAAACAATCTTGGTCGCATACTGACGCACAGGCCCGCCCGCAGAAATGGCTGGGCCCCCTAAAAGCTTTATTGAATTGACCCTCCCAGGAAATTATTTAATTGTATCAACGTATGCACATTTGATCAGTAGTGTAAGTGCTAACCTCCTGGCTAACATTAGCTCCCTCTGACTGGCTCCAATCAGCCTCTGGAGCTGACTGAAATAAGCTTGTCAACAAGTTCTTGTTGGGGTCAAATGCCCCAAGCAAGCCCCCTCCTTTTCTTCTTCTTTCTCTTTGGCATCCTAACCTTGTGCAGGTCCTGGAAAAACCATACTCATTCCGAACTAACTGGCATAACACTTATGTCACGTCGGTAACATTACAAAAAAAAAGGTTCATATCATTTTTAGAAGAGGGGGTCTATATTTTGATGGAGGGTTCATTTTACTAAAGCAACAATAAATGAAATGGGGTTTTTTTGGGTGGTATTGGTAATCACCAATTGGTGGTAAATCCTGAGTATTTAGGTGTGAAATAAAATGTGGTCATTGTTGCTTAAAACTAGGATGGACCATGTTTTGTCCAACCTCTGTGGGCCCTCCCCATGTGACTGGGCCCCAGAGAGCTCCCTTTATCCCCCCTAAAGGGCGGTCTTGCTGACACATACTGTAAAGGAAGGACGCCCAACAAGCCTTCCGATAATGTTTTGGTTAATTCTTCATGCATATCATTACATGCTGAAAAGTTTCAAACTCTAAAGACAGATTTCGGAGTATGAGCAAAGGTTTTGTACCTGCTCTTTTTGTAAAGTGTCTTGAGATAACATTTGGTCTGAATTGAGGAAGTAAAAGTCGTAACAAGGTTTCCGTAGGTGAACCTGCGGAAGGATCATTACCGGTTTTGAGTTCCCCGCACCCGAGGCCGCGTGGCCCCTCGGTGCTGGCGGCGGATATGTCAGAAAAACACATTTGTACAAATAAAGATTGATTAATTGAATCAAATACAACTTTCTGTACTTGTGAAAAAACCTGTGCTACTGCTTTTAAATGCAATGACACACATCTCAGTATAAACTCCCATCCTGCAGTGGGACAAGTGAAGTCAGCTTGAGCTGTATTCTTACAACAACTGATTTCAATAGTGGCCCATTTTCACTGTGGGAGAAAGTACCATAATCACATCACTTCTCCAATCTATTGTTATACTGAACTCAGGCAGACTGAAGCTGCTGTTCTCTCTCAAGGAGGAAAATATCATTTCTTCTTTTTCCTGAATACATTCGGGTCAGTTTTTTAAATATATAATAACTTGCAGCGGTATCGAACATCATTAAGGTAATAAGAATAGCATGTAGTCTGTTGGGCATATGCATACAACCATGATGTGTCAACGCAGCGTAAAATAAAACAGCTCATTGTCAATATACTCTAGTAACAATTTAGTGACACATAAATTGACTGGAAGTGATGTCAGAGACAAACAGCCAATAGCTGGCTTAGTTGGAAGCATTTTACAGTAAAAAAAAAAAAAAAGGCTGAAAACATTGCTGCTTGCATTGCAACCTAAAAAAACAAGGTTGCAATGCAATTCAGGCATTTTCGGCCTCGCCAATCACAGAAAATTCTTGTGAAATCCTGCCAAAATGATTACTGTATCAAGCAGATAAAACAGCAGAGTAATCTAAACCATAGAGAGCTCAGGAAGATGGTCTAAAATCTAAACCGTTGAAGCAGCTACGATTTTCTTTCTCAGCAGCTTTAGAGAGGTTTTTTTTTTTCCCCCATCTTCCTCTCGTGTAAATGTGTTAAGGGCACGTTTGCCACTCCTGGTTATTATTTTTTGCTAAGGGAGTGACGTCCTGGCTCTGACCTTTAGTTTGCAGAGAATGACTTAGCTAAGCGTAGTGTGTGTGTTTTTCAAGCTGCCAACTTGAATCACTCCAGTGAGGATAGACTGACAGACGGATGGGTATATCCAGCCTGAGGGGGGAGAAATCGCATCATCCCAGCCGAATGATGAACACACTTAGTGTGGATGTGTACGTGCGTGTGTGTGTTGGTTTGTTTGCAACCATGCTCGGTATGAAGGTGGGTGTGTGGCTGGGTGCACACATGTCCAGTAGGTAGGCTCTTGCATGCATTGTGCCAGCATTTGTGCAATTGAATTAACACATGATGACAACATTTCACACACATTCTTGTCTGTTTAATCTAATTTGGAAAATGCAGAGAGAGATTGTCTGGGGGAAACAAACCCAGTGATGCATGACTATGCACATTTTTTATTGGATAACTCTCACACTTTGGACCAATGAAACTTATTTTATTATGACTGAAATATTGATATTTCCAAAGGATCTGGCACTATATTTTCCCTGACTCTTCATGTATTTGTCTTCAGGATGATTCAGGGTGGGACGGTGGGGGGAGGGGGGAGGTAGAAACAGGTAGATAGAAATGGGAGTGGGGAAAAATGGATGAGTGAAGCAATATGAAGGAGCGGGCTTGCATTATTCCACAGTTTTACGACAAATACTTAATGAAAACCCCCGCGAGGGTGATAGAAGCCCGTATTTAATTAAGCCTTTATAAAATATTAACCAGGGAGGCCGGGGCGATTTCCCCTCTCCCCCAGTCTGCTCAGTAGATTGAACCGCAGTTACACTGCATAGACGGCACTGAATTATAATTTCAGATAGTAGGTGAGCGAGGGAGAGTGAGATAGAGCAGGTTTAGTGCTCGCTAAAAAGCCAAAGGGGAGGTTGGGATGGGGGACCAATGCTGCTCCTATTGCTGCCTCTGGAATGTCTTCTAATCACATAAGGGGGGGAACTATAGCTCTGATTTACAAGGGCTCTTTTAAGTTCACTTTTTCAGCCCTGCCACCTCCATGTTTCTACCTTTTACAATCTTTGAAATGACTTTGATCTCCTAGTTTGGGGCGTCACAACCCTGTGAAGGGCAAGCGTGCAGAAAAGGTGTAAATCATCACTAGAGCTGTGGTGTCTTTTTTTTTTTCCCCAGACAATGTTGATGGCTGCTCCATGGGGAGCTCTGAGAAGGCCTTAAGCCAATGCTGCTGTGGAGTAAGATAAGGGAACTGTTCTCATTTATTTTGGTCACAGCTGATGACCAAGTGTCATTTTCTGACAACTATCAATTACACAAACCATTAGTACTCGCAGTGGTTGTGACTTAAAGGAAAATGAGTGAAGAATCTCAATTCATGATGTCCACATTCTAGATATGCTGCACTAATTACCTGCTGCTCAATAATACTAATTAGTGACCTGAGCTGTCTCAGGTGTGCTCACATGTTCTGAAGTCCTGATATGAAGTTTAGACACTTTTTTCTTGTCTGCTTAGACTGAAGAAAGCTTTAAAGAGCCCATCTTTTAGTCAATACCTCTTAGCTTGCCTTGGAATGTTCTCTGAAAAAAAAACAATACTTGAATCTGGTTAAATTACAGAAGGCAGCACTTGTAAAGCATCTAATGATTTTTTTATGAAGCACACTTTTGGTAGATAAAGGATTTATGATTTTCACTTAAGGACATTAAACTCCATACACTGGTGGACTAGTGGGTGACTTGTGTCCCCCATGTAAGGAGGTTATAGTCCTCCAAGCGGGCGGCTCGGGTTTGAATCCGACCTGAGGCTACTTTCCCAAATTAAGTCATTCCCCACTCTCTCTCTCTCTTTCTCTCTACAATGATTTCTAACTCAATCTACTGTCCTATCTCTAATAAAGGCATAAAAATAAAATTAAAATAACTTTAAACTCCTCTACACTAGAATAAAGACCTGAAGACCAGGTCTCAAGTATTTTAGGTATTTAAGGCAACATGCATTCTGGTTTAAAAAAAACAACAGATTTGGTTTTGTTATGGAAAGAAAAACTTGACTTGTATCGTGCTTTCAAACATTTTTAGCTTTTTAGTGTTAACATTTTTTTTTTTCAGAGAAGCTTTCTAATCAAGTGCTCTTAGTTTTTCAAGTATAGTCATGAAAAAATTAAGGACAGCTTGAATGTCTTGTTCCAGTTGGCTAATGTTGGATAATTGATATGCTAAAAATGCAGTATAATTATTTTCATCTGCAATTTCTCAAAAAGAAAAACATTTCCTTGTTCCATCCAAATTACTGCCTGTGGTATTTCCATTTTAACCAGTAAAGTCACTTTTTAAACTTCCCTTATGAAAATACACTTTAATTGGTAAAACCGTCACTACCCATGTGCTCCCATTGAATAGACGTTATAAATGAATCCACCAGAGGGCGCAGTCTTGCACCGACCTCCACTTCTCCTTTGCTTTCGATCTCTGCCCAGCT